>NW_024542827.1:0-191109 GCF_018151105.1 Drosophila obscura | reverse complement strand
AAAGTACCCATTTCGCATTCAAAGTCATCTACCGATGCACGTTCGGATAGTTGTTCAAGTGGACACAATCCCAGGTCTTCCAATGTTTCATTACTTCCCACCTGTGCCGCCTGTACAACTGACTCCACCTTTATTTCCTCTTTGCCAACTGTATCGTCCAGTGGGAACACGATAAGGTCATTCACATCCATCAGAATTGACTGTTTAGTTGATACCATGGCTTCCTCATCGGTCTCATCGGCTGTGATGTGTTCCACTCCGATTGAAACTAAACACTGTTCATCCTCATCTTCAGTATTTGACTTTGAATCTTTTTTCTCAGAGTTAGTATCCTCGTGTGTGATTTCAATGGTGGTCTCCTCACCATCTATAGCTGAGGATGGCTTGTCGACTTCGGCGCCTTTTTCTGCCGGATCGGTCTTGGACTTGCTGGCGGCGCGCTTGGACTTATGACCTCGCGTACGGGAATTGCGGCCCACTTCTGCGGCAGTCCACTTTTGAGTAGGTTGCTCCTCAATTTCCTCACTCACGCTCAAATCACCATGTTGGTTTTCTAGTAATGGTAAAATGCATGGTTAGATGTAATGGAAAATACATGTGTTCAACTTTCAGCTTACCATTAGTCGATTCCATTCCGAATTGCGTATAATATTTATGATGAAATAGCACAAAAACAAGAAAATGACAAGCAATTTTCCCGTGCTTTCCTTTTATTTTGAAGAGTTAGGGATGTGCAATATATCTCGATGTGTCAATATATCGATGTCTGATGCACAGGTAAGTTTTATAGGTTGTTTACATTGGGACTGCGTCATGCTTCTTTGCGTCTTGCCGGAGACGCAGTTTTTTTTACATAGGTTAAGCATAGGGCCCTAGTGGTGGCAAAAAGTTGCGTCACTTTCTGATTCATGTGCGTCTATTCGATATATTCGATTGCTTTTGCTCATTTTTGGGATTTTCTGCCTATCAGCGCAACTATCACCACTAATAACAACAAAAAATTGTAGATCAAAAATCAAATTTTGGCGCTAAAAATGTATGATTGTGCAAAAAGGTGAAAATATACATAAAGTCATTAAATGAAATACTTGAAACTGATTGTATTATTATCATATGACATTTTTCTGACCCCGTGATGCCATTAAGACACTGCTGGAGACGAACTTCGGTGGTTTTCTATAATTTGAAGAAGTGTAATATACGTGATTTTGTTGGTTTAGTCGGAATTGCCCGTATGGCCAGGCAACTTCGAAATGTTCTTTATTTGTATAGTAAACGTTATGTTCTTTATATATGTTCTTTTATTTGCTCTTTATAGCTTAGTAGCTAAGCTAGGGCTGCCCGAAAGGCCAGGCAGCTTCTGTGTCGGTCCATGAAGGGCATGGCCTTTTTATGCTAATTGGAATGGTCAGTGCTTCAGGTTTGACATTATATCGGCAGCAGAGCCGATCTGCTATCAGCGTCGTCGCGTCATCATCTTCGGCTTGTGATAAGCACAGATATGCATACGTATATACGTATGCATGTGCACACATAGCGGCAGCGCAGCGCCGACGAAGCGACGACGCTAACTTTGGCACGATCGGTCTATGCTTGCCGTTTATGTTTATACAAACGTTTTGTTAATCTAGTTGGTAGTTCTTATGAGTGACTGCTTATACTACACCTCCCTTTTAAGAAGAATAATGTAATTATTCTTTAAGTCTGGGAATGTTATTCTTTTGTTTTACACATATATACATATATCTAAATTTATTTATTTAAAATATTTTATCTATTTTGTTTTTTTTTTTTTTTTATATATATATTTTCTTAATCCTTATAGGCTAATTTTAATCGATTTTTGTGTACTATTATTTTCTTTTTGTTATTTTCTAATGTAAAATTATGTGTTTCGTCTATGTTTATTACTTTATAGGGCCCTTTATAAGTGTTGTCTAACTTATGTCCTGTTTCGTTTTTGACCAAAACTATATCTCCTAAGTTAATTTCAATACTATTTATATGTTTGTCATAGTTGTCTTTCTGTTTATCTTTTGCTTTCCCTATAAGCAAGTTTGCTCTCTTATGGGCTATTTGAAGTCTATATCTAACCTCTTTGTCGTAAGCTTCATAATTATATAGCGGACTTACTATATTAGTTTGTAGAAATGTGTAGTTTGGTGAATTTTTTGCGAATACCAGTTCGAAAGGACAGTAACCATGCACTGTTGATGGAGTTGTATTATAACAATAATTGAAATATTTTAACCATGTGTCCCAGTCATCTTTTTCTGTTGATATGTATGTTCTAACGTATTCATTGAAGCTTCTATGTGACCTCTCTACTGCACCCACAGTTTGGTGATGATGGGGAGTGGATGTTTTATGGTTAATTTTTAGCAATTTGCATAGTTCTGTGAAAATACTATTTTTGTATTCCGTACCCATGTCCGTTATGAGCGTCCTCATTGGACCATAGATAAGAATACAATTTTCAAATATGGCTTTGGCTACAACTTTTGCGTGTTTGGACGGTATTGGTATTGCTATTAAATACTTTGTTAAATCACAAACTACTGTTACCGCATATTCGTTTCCATTCTCTGATTTAGGTAATGGTCCAATTGTATCTATTTGTACGATTTCGAATGATTTTTTAGGGGTCTCTGTAATAATTAATGGTTCCTTGTTATGTCTGGTAGTTTTGTTTTTAATACAATGCGCGCAATGTTTAACATACTTTTTTATATCCTTGGTCATATTTTTCCAATGATAATTTTGTTTTATCTTGTTTGTTGTACGATTGATTCCTGGGTGGCCACCTTTTACAGGATCATCGTGAAAGTCTTTCAGGATTTTAGTGATCACTTTTTTGTCGTTTACATATATGGTTATTGGCGTTAACGCAATTTGAATGTCATTGAGGTGTTTATTTCCCATATGTTTAAATTCTTCTACCCGGGTATATTTAAACAGATTGTCGCCTAAGGACAATTGTAATTTCTTGATGGCCAAGTTACCGGCCGTCTTATTAAGCCTCGAAAATAATTGTTCTAAATCAATTTTCTCGGAAGTAACTAGGTCATTCAAGTTAATATAGCTCAAAATTTTTTTTTCCTTTTTTAAATAAAAAATTAGGGAAGTTAAAAATAAGCTCGACATGTCGTTTAACTTCACATTTATATAGCGCTTCGTAAACATTGGGAACCTCAAGACCGCCTTGGCTGTTATTTAGTTCTAGGTTATTATTAGTTTTCTTTGTTTTAGACCGTGTAATTATGTTGTAAATTTTACAAGCTTCATTTGTAAGTTTTTTTTTAAAATCTGTGATTTCTATACGGGATAGAGCGTCCGCAGTATAATTTTCTTTTCCAGCAATATATTCCACCACAAAATCGAATTCCTCTAAGTCAAGTCTCATACGTGTTAATTTGGATGACGGGTTTTTTAAAGAAAACAAATATGTTAATGGTCTGTGGTCTGTTTTTACAAGAAATTGCTTTCCATAAAGGTAAGGTCTAAAATAGTTTATTGCCCAGTGTATTGCAGCCAGCTCTTTTTCTATAGTTGCTTTATTTGATTCGCCTTTGGTGAATGTTCTGGATGCATATGCTATTGGTAATTGTTTTTCTTCATATTCTTGACTTAACACAGCTCCACATGCAAAACCACTGGCATCTGTTGTGATGCAAAATTGTTTATTGAAATCTGGGTATTTTAAAATTTTTGGCGTTAGAAGACTATTTTTGAGAAATTCAAATGCTGTCATGCATTGATCTGTCCAAATGAAAGGTGTGTTTTTTCTACTTAGCCTTGTTAAATACGCGAATACTCTGCAAAATTTGGAATAAATCTTCTATAATAATTACAAAACGCTACAAATTGCTTAGTGTCATCTGCTGATTTAGGGATCGGGTAATTTTTAATAGCACTATATTTGCTATCATCAGGTAAAATTCCATGATCTGTGCATTTATGACCTAAATATGTAACTTCATGACTAAAAAATGTGAATTTATCTGGATGTAGTTTAAGATTGAATTTTCTACAGATTTCAAATACATCTTGAAGGTTGGTAGAATACTTTTTTCTGAGCATCCAATGACCACTAAATCATCCATATACAAAAAGGCTTGAGCTGTCGTGAGACCTGCAAACGCTATGGTCATCATCCTTTGGAATGAATTAGGGGCTATTTTTAGTCCGTAAGGTAATCTTCTAAACCTATATGTACCATTATCTGCAGTGAAAGATGTAATATCTCTTGATTCAGGGCATAATTCAATCTGGTGAAAACCTGACATTAGGTCCAAGCAAGAGAAATACTTAGCTCTTCCAAGTTGGTCTAAAATATCATCTATTCTAGGCAATGGGAACTTGTCTGCAATAAGTTTTTTATTGATACCTCTGTAATCAATAACTAATCTCCATCTTTTTTCGTCGCTATTAGGTAACGATTTTTTGGGAACCAATAATAATGGGCTGTTGTAAGGTGATACGGATGGTTCAATTATATTATTTTTGATTAATTTTTCGATTTCATTGTTTATTTCTTTCTTTTGGGTATGAGGTATTCGATAATTTTTTATATATACTGGGTCATCGTCTTTTATTCGTAGTGTTTGTTTGTAAAAGTTATTGCAAGATATTGACTCTTTTTTGGTTGCGAATATGTCTATATATTTAGAACAGAGGCTATGTAGTGTACTTGCTACAAATTTAGGGGAGTTCTTGCTTAATCTGTCTAATTTTTCTTGATCGTAATTGTTGTTCGGTAACTGTTTGTTATTAAGAAGAATATATAGTTTTCTAGGTTCTCAAATGCAATGCTACTATGATTGATAGCTACGTTTTGGTTGGTTGGGTTCACTATTCGAATGTAAGCATTATTGCTTTTTGATTGAATTCGCTATGAAAATTCCAGTTTGTAACTCTTGTGCTGGGATGAAAATATCTTTGTATTTGGATTTAATTGCTATATTTCTTATTACTTCTGACCTTGCAGGTATTGTAATTATATGAATTTGGGGCGAACTACACATTGGAGTTGCGATAGTCTGAAAATAGTCTACTGGCCTGAGAATAATCCAATCTTGATTGGGGCGATAGTCTAAAAGACAATTGTATTTTTTTATGAAGTCCTGCCCTAAAATCCCTGTACAATTTATTGGAAAGTCTCCCGGTACTATGTGAAATGTGTGTTCTATTAACAAATTTTCGCAAATTAATTATTTCATTTTTTTTAAACACCGAGATTTCGGCACCTGTATCCACTAAAAATGTACTTTTGCTATTATTTAAAGTTGTTTTTGTTGTTATGTAGCTGCTAAGATGGAGATTAAACGTATATATTGACATAGAATTTTTCTTTATTGTTGGTTTTGTGGTGGAGCATTTGGGTTTTTTGATGCTTCAGTATCTATAGTACGAATGCTACTGGTTCTTTTCTGGTTATTGTGGTTGCCGTCATTGTTGTTATTGTAATAATTTCTTCTGTAACTATTTCCTCTATTATAAAAACTACCACGCCCACGTCCCCGATTATTGTTAAAAGGGCGGTTTCCATATTTCCTTTGGTAAAATAACATGGTGTTTGTATGCCCTGTGTGTTGGGTGCAGGCATTTATAAATTTGGAAACTGCCTCATCCATGGTGTTGAGCTAGCGAGCTTTTTCACTAGCGTAGTATTGCTATATGTTTATTAACGAGACGATGGTTGTTTAGATTAAATATGGTTTATTGTTGTAAACAGTATAAAGGCGATACAGAGTCAAAGAGATAGCGAAAGGTTCAAGTTAGATTGATGGCGAGTCGGTTGGAGAAGTTAGCTGGATTCAAGACGGGGTCAGATTATGAACGCGGGGGTCGGTACAAGACGGTGTCGGATTGAATAGCTCGATTCCAAGACGATGTGCAGTGGTTGCTAGATCCAGACTAATTCAAAGGGCAGGCGGGCCGAAAATGCCTGTGCCCTAATGCGAGCGAGAGAGCGACAGATCGAGAGAGTGATAGCGAAAGGCGATAGAAAGAAAGGTGTGGGATGAAGAGGCAAAAGAGAACGGCTGCATAGGCTGCTGCCGTGAGGGAGCATGAATGCGTGCATGAGTTTGTAGGTAAATGACAATTTAGTACAGTGGGCAGTGCAAACAACGAACAATAATAAGGATTTACTCTACTGCTGCACCACTGGCTATAACACTAGTCAACACGATTTTTCCTCAAGGAACAAAACGAACTTTTTCTTAAAGATTTGGGGCTTAGAAATGGTTTGATGATATTTTTTTTTTTTCTATGGCAGAACTTTTTTTTGAAAAATTTTTGAAGTCTGGTATTTTTTTTTTAAGATTTTTTCAGAGGAAGCGCTTGTTTTTTTCACATAACTCTAGTATCTTACGTCTGGTTGTAAAGAACTTTGCTATGTTGAAAAGATAATTAAAACAGCTAAAAGTTAAGCACAAACACTTTGTGATTACAGTTACCGTCTGGGAAATATAAAGCATTGAAATGCAAAAATTATGATTTTTGTGCGGTATTTCTTAAGAAATTTTGACTTTAAAAACTAGGAAAAGTCGAAAAAAATATATAGAAAAACTTGGGAGCTAAAATTCATTAACCAAACCTAAAATATGGAAAAAATGAACAAAAAATACCTTTTTTGAAGGCGGCGGGCCCGACTGCCAATTGGGAACAAAGCAAACGAACAAGGGTTGTACATTTGGTACCTGATCGCGCTCCTTTGTTCCCAATGGGCAGTTTGGCCCGCAACCTTCCAAAAGGTATTTTTTGTTCATTTTTTCCATATTAGGTTTGGTTAACAATTTTAGCTCCGAACGTCTCTCCATAGATTTTAATGAGCGATACCTTAAACGACGCCAAATTAACGCACCTATACACAAAAAAATAGAGGACACAGGATATAATTTTTTTTCGACTTTTCCTGAGTTTTTAAAGTCAAAATTTCTTAAGAATACCGCACAAAAATCATCATTTTTGCATTTCAATGCTTTATATTTCCCAGACGGTAAGCTGTAATCACAAAGTGTTTGGGCTTAACTTTTAGCTGTTTTAATTATCTTTTCAACATAGCAAAGTTCTTTACAACCAGACTAATGTACTAGAGTTATGTGAAAAAAACAAGCGCTTCCTCTGAAAAAATCTTAAAAAAAAAACCAGACTTCAAAAATTGTTCAAAAAAAAGTTCTGCCATAGAAAAAAAACCATAATTCTTTAAAAAATTTTAAATCTCCATATCTATCAGAAAAATCAGTTTGGATCCTTGAGGAAAAAAAAAGTTCGATTTCTCGAGTAGTGTTATAAGCCCCTTGCTTGTAGCACTAGGAAATACAATAAACAAACAATACAATACAACTGGACCATTCAAAAACGTCATTACTGCTGGGGGCTTTTCCACGTGCTGATTATTTCGATGCATTCGTTTCCATTGGTCAAAAAAATTAGAAGTGTGAAAAGCTGTTAGTCAACAGAAGCGGTCAACTCTATGTGGGCTGTTATACGCACGATAGACTCATAGCCATCGATAACAACAGAGGCGATACTTACTTAAGAAGTCGAAGCGAACAAGATAGCACACATTCAAGAAAATATTTTGTCAATTAATTCAGTCTACATATATTGTTTAACTTATTATATCCAATGAACACTACTATACTACTCAAAAGCCATCCCTTCACAGTTCAGAAGTGGGATTAGTAGAGTTTTTATGTGTAGAGCGAAAAAATTTAAAAAAAACCAAAGAAAGGGGGAAAATCATCGGCGTGGGAAGTTTGCAAATGGGATGTGTTCCCTAAGGTCTGTGTGACAAAGAAAATTGCAGATTACGGATGTGTTCCTTTTCTACGTGGCAGACGGATTCAACGTTCAGCGATCAGGAATCTAAGTGAACCTGGACAGAAAGAGTCTCAAGAAATTGCTTCAGGAATCTGTGTGAGCCTGTCCAATATACATTAATACATACAAAAGGCTTGTGTGTATATGTAGCGTCGTTGTGAAATTCACAAGTTGAAGCCCAACGTTGTGAAATACAGTCATATCAGTTGTCTCGCTTGCACACATGCTAACGAAATTGATTGTGCGTGCAAGTTAAAAGCAGATGAAAAGAGGGACGACCATACAGCGAAAATGGTCAAAATTGCGGATCTTAAGGTGGACCAGTTACGGTTCCTGTTAAGAGAGCGGAACTTGGCAGTTTCGGGTTCCAGAGCCGAATTAGTACAACGACTAATTGAGTTTGAGAAAACCGAAGACGTAGAGATGCCACAAGCAGCTGGAAACATAAGTCAACATGAGGAGGAGACGCTGACGTCACATGCGGCGGCAATTTCACACATGCAAAATGAAATGACGGAGCTGAAGAATATGATGGTTCAGTTGGTCATCATGCAACAGACAAAACGCGGAAGCAACAGCACAAGCGGCAGCAGCAACAACAAACCAGCAGCAGCAGGTTAGAGAAGAAAATACCGAAGGTAGGCAGACTACCAATTACCTAAGGCAAGTGTCGGTCAAGGAAATAGCAAATACCTTGCCGGACTATGACCCCAGCGACGATAACGCCATCTCTGTAGACCAGTTCATCCATCGTGTCAACAAGGTAGTTGAGGCTTACCAATGGGACGAGAAGTTTCTTTTGCTCGCTATTCATACGCGGCTTAAGGGTCCCGCTAAGATGTGGCTCGACTCTTCGCCGGTTCTACGCACCACATGGAGTGAATTCGCTGCAGCTATAAGAGACGAGTTTGGCTCTAACCCAGATGAGGCCGAAGTTTACTTCAATATGGCCAATGAAACCAGACGATCAAAGGAAACAGTAAAGGAGTACTGTTTCCGGATGTCCGCCCTTGGCGTGCGGTACAAGCTTAGTGAAGCAGCTGTTATAAGATATGTTAGATCAGGTATACAGCATCGAGAATTGCAAAATAGTATTGCCGCAATTCAGTTTTCGTCAATGAAGCAGTTTCGTGATGCAGCCGAATCGTATTTTGTTGTAAGGTAGTCTTTTCGAAGGCTGAGGTAAGGCTGTGTGGAAAGGTGGGCGTATGGGCGAAAAGGGAACCTGATCGACACCGGTCATCCGGTGGTTAGCGGAGGCGCCTTCTGGCAGTGTAGCCGCCCCTGTCTGCTCCGACTCGAGTGCCCCTGGTAGTACCTAGGAAGCACCCGTTCCGGACACAGGCACGCGCCGTTTGGGAGCCCGCGGTCTGGCGCGGTAATGTCCTGCGACCAGCCCAGCGGTGCCTCCAACGGTGGGCGACCACACTTACCGGCTTGCACTTTGGGAGGGGGAAAGGGTGAAATGTACCCTGTTACACAGGAACACATTGTTTTAGTTTTGTTTCTTTTATTCCTGTTTTAGCGTCGAAATTGTATTTCCTACGTCCCTGCCTATTCGCACCAGACTAAGCCGTGAAAAGGGGATCCAAGTCCAAGTACTGGTCCAAGTCATTTGCATAAAAAGCTCTTTGAATGAAGTCAATAATGACTGGATCAGGAGGGGATTCGCGGAGAAAGATCACACCGTGATATACAGTAGCGATTTATCACCAATGCACGACCTGAGTGGCCCACACCCGGTTAAAACCTTTGAGTTAGTGCTGTCCCCTGACTCAAATCGTTACCAACAAGAAATCCTTGGAATGACACGGATTGACGACAGAAAAGTCATGGTCAGCAAGCATTATAAGTCTCTTACCCCAGCTCAATGCCACCAGTGCCAGTCATATGGTCATACGCACGCCTATTGCATCCGCCCATACGTCTGCATGAAATGTGCTGGACAGCACTGCACCACAACTTGCAGAAAACCAAGGGATACCCCCCCTACATGTGCAAATTGCTCAGGCCAGCACATAAGCGCCTACAAGGGGTGCTCTAAGTTCCAGCAGGCTAAGGTGGACATGGCTCGACGCCATTTCGCCCGCCAACAGCGATAGAGGTCGCTGGATTTTGATTTTGACTATGACTTTGTTGCAGCTGAACTGCAAACCTACCCCTCATTTTTTCTTATAAATAAAAAAATTTTAATTACTATAATCAAACACTTACATTTTGTACTATATCTTTATTAAAAACCATTACAAATATTACTATGAATAATAAATAAATACAACAAAAGCCAATACAAATGTCTTAAATTCATGACTAGATTACAGACACACTCGTCTCAAAAAATAAAAACCTGAAAAGAGGAATGACGAGCAATTATGAACGCCAATTGCACCTGACTTGGGAATGCAGGCAGCTAAAATATTTTTAAATTACTGGCAGCCTCGCTTACCCGATCCTCTAGAGCTTATGGTTCTGGGTGACTCCCTCGCCCGGCGCCTTGTCCTCGTTGTGATCCTCGTGCGTCTCTGCCCACTGACTTGGGACCTTTTTCGCCGCGATCGCGACTTGTCCGCTTGGTTGCCAAAAACTAACTCCTGAGTCGAGCTCTGCCTGGCGATTGCGCTCTCTCTGTTCGGCTGCTGGCTCTCTGCTCGCGTCATCGCTCTCTCTGTTCTGCTGCTGGTTCTCTGCTCGCTCTGCTCTGCTGCTCTGTTTCTGGATTTCTCTGCTCTGCTCTGCTGCTGGCTACCGTGGGCCGCGAACTTAAATTATGACTTCAGAATTTCATCTTACAATATAACTTAGAAAATAATAATGGAAAATTATAAACTTAATAATATAACCCAAGACTTCATAATTACTCTCCTAAATGCTTAATAAAAATACAAAACAAGATAATTCCCTAGTGAAAACTTAGCCAAATATAACAAAAACTTCATAATAAATCCTCACGGTGTCCCTGAGCTAACCTACTAACCCTATAACTACTTATAACATACCAAAATTGTGAGTCGTCACAATCAATAGCGCAGACACAAAAAGACTAAATGGTATTTTTCTGGCGTTACGTGACATTAGAACATCGCTCAAAAGCAAATCTAAATTTTACAGGCACTAGATATTTGCTAGCTCTCTTTCATTTATTATAAGGTTATTAGTTATTGCAGCAACAGTTTTGCGATAAGAGTGAAATCGAAGATGTACTCTGTAACGAACCGGTTTGTCCGCCTTGTGTGCGCTTGGCGTACTCAGCGGCCGGTGGGTTCGCTGCAACGAATTTGGGTGTTGCCCGGGGGACAAAGCAGAAAGACTTGGTTGGCTTCTTTGTACATGATCCACGTTCGCTCTCACTGGATCCTTTCGTTGAGCGAGCGGTACACCAGGTCCTTTCTCTTGACGCTTTTTGGATAACTTTCTGACTTTCCTCGATATTCGCCGTCACACGTACTTGCACTCTCCGCACTTGACTCTCTCGAGCCGCTGTCGCGCGCCTCCTTTTATTTCCTTCTTAGCGCACGGCCGCATCGTTGCTGCCTGGCAACAACGGGACTTTCCTCCAGTCGTCGGCGGTATTTTCCATCGGCTCGTCTGATGCTCTCCACCTGCTTCGTAACGGGACCCAACCGGTGGCGTGATCGCATGGCCATAAATGGTCATGCGCTGGACCACTGCCGGCCCGATCTCACTATCCCGCCTCTCTTCTGCCTTCCACTTGCTTCGCAACGGGACCCCGCTGGTGGCGTGATCGCATGTCCATAAAAGGTCATGCGCTGGACCACTGCCGGCCCGATTCCATTATCCCGCCTCTCTTCCGCGCTCCTTTACTCTCCCTGGTAGTGCCCTCTGATCGCGGCTCTCTCTCCGTTGCCACTCCCTTGAGCGAGACTCTCCCAGGCAATTCGCCGTTATCCGGTTATCCGGACAACCCGGATAGACTGTTTTCTGTTTGTTTTTTTTCAATCTGTTCTTTATTACATTCTTACTGAGCCCCAGCTTCTCGGAACACCTCCTGGTGGTCCCGGGACACCGTCACTCGGTACCGGACCCCTCCGTCATTCACCAGCCGCTTGATGCGCCTCGAGGTGAACCTCGTTCGAGTCAGGACGCGCTCCACCGCCCCTGGCCACTCCTCCCATCTCACGGGCTGCCAGCGTGGGCCCTCCGCCTCTAGCTGTGCCTGTGGCCACGACGCCTGGCGCTGCATGGGCGCCCGCGGTCTCTCCCGCTCCGCCGGACACGACAACTGCCGCTCCGGCCTCGGATTTGTGCGCCTGGCTTCCGGCGCGGGCCACTGCCACGGACCCCGCTCCCAGGGATCAGGTGAGCTTACTCCCGCCGCTGCCGAGTTCGCTGTCGCTGGTTCCGCTGCCGCCGCCGATTCTGCCGCCGCGCTCGCGGCTGGCTCCGCTGCCGTGTCCGCTGCCACCGCCGACTCTGCCGCCGCGCTCGCCGTCGCTGGCTCCGCTGCCGACTCTGCCGTCGCGCTCGCCGCTGCCGGTTCCGCTGCTGGCTCCGCTGCCGCCGACCGCCCCCTTGGGTCGCGGCCATTGCTCCGTCGGGCCGGCGTCTCCTCCCACACCCGCGCTTCTTCCGGAACCTCCGGCTCCCTAGGTGCCGGCCCCCGATGCCCAGGTGATGTGGAGGATTTGGTGGTGCCACACCATTCCTCCCCGCACCGCCATCTGCCTCCTACGTTATACGGCCCGATCACCGCGCCTTGTGGTCCCTGCCACTGGTGTTGCTGCTGCTGCAACGAGGCGTCCGCTCCCGGCCGCTATTGCTGGGACGAGGCTTGGGGCCCCCGTCCTCCTTCGGGGAACCTCGCCTCTTCCTCGGTCCGCGGCCGTCGCTGCCACAGCTCCTCCTCCTCCTCGTCCGGCGCGGCCTGGCCACGGTCTTCGGGCTCTGGTGTCGTAGGGGAAGGCTGCCACAGGCCCTCCTCCTCCTCTTCCGCCCGACGTAGTCGCTCCTGCCACTCTTCTTCTGCCGTGGCCTGGCCTCGGCTCTCGGGCCCCGGCGTCGGAGGGGACGGCTGCCACCGACCCTCCTCCTCTGCGCCCCGCCTTGCCTCTTCCTCGCGGCTCTTCTCCTCGGCCCTCCGCCGCTCCTTCTCTCGCAATTCGGCCGCCACCTTTTCCAGCACACACTTCCGGTGGTGCTCCTCCGCCTCCCGCCGGGCCTTTTCCTTGGCCTCCTCGGCCGCTTGCTCCGCCTCCTGCGTGGCCTTCAGACTCTTCGCCAGCGCCCGCGCGTCCTCCCAGACCTGCCGCTGTCGCAGCGCCTCCTTTGCTGCTTCCAGCGCGATCCGTCGGTCGCTCCTCCGCCTCTGTTGAGGGCCGCTTCGCTGGCCGCTTCGCCACTGGTCGAGCCTTCTTGGGGGCCGGCTCCCAGCTTGTCATCACCACATCGCTGTCGGCTTCGCTGGCCCCAGGAGACACCAACGGCGACCCTGTGGCTCCCACTGACCCTTCCGATGAGATCAGTGGGGACGCAAGGAGCTGCAGCTCAGGGGACGCCTCCCTCCGTTGCCCTTCGCCATCACGCAAGAGCCGATTCGCTCGTCGCTGGCTCCGGGACAACGAGGCATAATATCCCCGTCGCATCAAGCTCCGTTGCTCCGCCAAATATCTCGCCATGTGCTGCCTCATCTTAACCTTGTCTTTTTTCCTTTTTTTATTTGACACGTGTGCAAAAAGAGCCGATTGACGGACGCGCTCCCCTTTTTATATTCCTGGGGTCCGTGTCCATCGTTCCGCCTAACGGGGCTTTGCCTGAGCCTCTCACTTCGCTCTCTCTCATTATTCTGAGTCTCTCTTTCTCCTTTGCCCCTCCCTAAATCGATCTTACTTTGTCACCAGGCCCCACGTTGGGCGCCAGTTGTAACGAACCGGTTTGTCCGCCTTGTGTGCGCTTGGCGTACTTGGCGGCCGGTGGGTTCGCTGCAACGAATTTGCCCGGGGGACAAAGCAGAAAGACTTGGTTGGCTTCTTTGTACATGATCCACGTTCGCTCTCACTGGATCCTTTCGTTGAGCGAGCGGTACACCAGGTCCTTTCTCTTGACGCTTTTTGGATAACTTTCTGACTTTCCTCGATATTCGCCGTCACACGTACTTGCACTCTCCGCACTTGACTCTCTCGAGCCGCTGTCGCGCGCCTCCTTTTATTTCCTTCTTAGCGCACGGCCGCATCGTTGCTGCCTGGCAACAACGGGACTTTCCTCCAGTCGTCGGCGGTATTTTCCATCGGCTCGTCTGATGCTCTCCACTTGCTTCGTAACGGGACCCAACCGGTGGCGTGATCGCATGGCCATAAATGGTCATGCGCTGGACCACTGCCGGCCCGATCTCACTATCCCGCCTCTCTTCTGCCTTCCACTTGCTTCGCAACGGGACCCCGCTGGTGGCGTGATCGCATGTCCATAAAAGGTCATGCGCTGGACCACTGCCGGCCCGATCCCATTATCCCGCCTCTCTTCCGTGCTCCTTTACTCTCCCTGGTAGCGCCCTCCGATCGCGGCTCTCTCTCCGTTGCCCCTCCCTTGAGCGAGACCCTCCCCGGCAATTCGCCGTTATCCGGACACCCGGATAGACCTTAACCCCTTAGGGTCCATGCGTGTGAGGATATAATTCCTCACAACTCTTACAAATTTAATGTGTAAAGAGAATATGCACTTACAAATAAACTGAACTGCGCAAAGCATGAAGTTGGACTTTAAAGCCCGATATCTCGCAATCGGTTTGAAGGAGACCTTTAATCTTTTTAGATCAGAGGCCGGCAGCGTCATATGCACTGTGCATAGGAAAAAATTTCGGGCAGAGCAGTCGGCACACGTACAGCGTAAAGACTTCGTGTGGTTTCGTTATTCTGCCCTGCTGAAGTAGCGGCAGAGAAACCATGGTTTCCCAAAGAGCTTGGTTATTCTTTGGTTTCGATTAAGCAACCTCTTTCTTAACATCAGCCCAATAATTTTCGATCGGGCTCAAATCTGGCGACTGAGCAGGCCACTCCAGAGTTAAATGTGGTTTCCCCGGAGGATCACTGGCTCGGTCTCGAGGTCTTCCTTCGGGGTGGCTACTCGAAGCGTGCAGGACGAACCTGGATCGGATACGGTTGCTGGTGAAGATCGGTCGTGGAGGCAAATGCGCTCCAGGGGGGCAACACGGGGTCGGCGTAGGATGGTACGCTCCGAGAGAGATGTGGTGCGGAGGATAATGCGCTCCCAGAGAGAAGGCGTTGCGGAGGAGAAGGCGTTGCGGAGGAGAAGGCTTTGCGGAGGATAATGCGCTCCGAGTAGGAAGGGGAAAGACGGAGGAAAATGCACTCCGACGAGGAATCAGAAGAAAACAGCAAAGATTACTGTGTAGAGGAATCGTACGCTCTAACACGATGATCAATGCATTCTAACCACAGCAATCAATGCTTACCAAAAGCCTTGGGGAGCGAATCAGCCCTTGGCAGTCCAAGAATGTAATGGTGCTGATGGCTCTGGAATGGCTGCTTTTATTGCCAAAGATCAGCTGTGGGCTCCCTTCTTTGGCACTAGCGCGTTGTCACGATCAGCTGCTAGTGTGACCGTTTAGTTCTGAGGGCTGGGCAAACTGTTCGCGCGTGGATTTGAATGTTGGAGTGTGGCAGTAGACAAACCGGTATCGCTTGAGGAAAACGACGAATGAGACGAATTAAGATCAGTTTTACTTTTTCTCCTCTTCCGAACTGTGATTCGAAATTTACTATATTTACAGAACAGTGCGCGCTAAAAAGCTCTTCACATCATTTATTTTTTTTCAAACAGTTCTTAGCATCCATGATTTTTGTGCACGGTCCTGAAATATATTTCAATAGTTCATAATATTTAATTTTATTATATATATCTCCCAACTTACACGTAATTTTTTTATCTGTGGTTGATTTCCTAATCCCCCGTTCTGGAAAAGCAAAGCGAATTCGCGGCTTTTTTCATATTCTGCATTAATTAGGCATTGAAAAAACTTTTAATGTTTATTCTGATCGCTGGTCACATTGTTGGCGCGTGGATTTGAATGTTGGAGTGTGGCCGTTTGTTAGGGTTGCTGGTCCCATTGTTGGCGCGTAGATTTAAAATTCGGGGGATCTGTGTTTTTTGTTGTTTATTCTATGTTTAATTAATTAAGTCTTCATTGGTGTTCTCTTATATATAAGTAACTGGTGTAACGGAAATTTTGGGTTATGAATGTAATAAATGCAATAAATGTAATGTATTTGTGACGCTTTCGCTGGTCGTCACATGTTTTGCGTCGTTGTCTTGCTGAAAGACCCAAAACAACGGCATTTTAAATTCTGCATAAGGCAGCATTACTTTTTCCAGAATATCAACATAGATACTTTGATCCATTATCGACTTGATCCAATATATTGGACCCGTTCCATAGGATGAAAAACATGCACATACCATGATGCTTGTTCCTCCATGTTTACTCGTTTTAAATGTGAATCGGGGCTTGTATTTTGTATTAGGTGGTCTTCTTACATGGGATCGAAGCCTTTTCCACCAAACAAAACCATTTGCTCTCGACGGACCACATAATGTTCCTCCATTTTTCTTTGGGCCAATTCAGGTGCTGTTTTGCATACTGCATTCGTTTTGACACATGCTTTCCCGACAAAAGTGGAACTTTTCGCGTACTGCGGGCACTCAATTTATTATGTTTTAAGCATTTTCGTACAGTGGTAATATGTGCTGATATTTTTAGATAATTTTTATACCCATACTCAAAAAGAGTTAAGGGGTATATTAGATTTGTGGTAAAAGTGGATGTGTGTAACCCAGAGAAGGAAACGTTTCCGACCCCATAAAGTATATATATTCTTGATCAGCATCAATAGCCGAGTCGATATAGCCATGTCTGTCTGTCCGTCCGTCCGTCTTGTTGAGTGCCTGGATCTCAGAGACTATAAAAGCTAGAGCAACCAAATTTGGTTTCCAGACTCATGAGATATCACACTGCTACAAGTGTATTTCAAAATTTTGCAAAGGAAAATCTGTGGCAGGCACAATTTGAAAGATACGAAAACTGAAAACGCAGTATCGTAGAGAATGACCATATCCTACCAGATTGCCGAATCTGATCAGCATCAATAGCCGAGTCAATATAGCCATGTCTGTCTGTCTGTCTTGATGAGCGCCTAGATCTCAGAGACTATAAGCGCTAGAGCCAACCAAATTTGGTTTCCAGACTCATGTGATACCACACTGCTACAAGTGTAGTTCACAATGTCGCCCCGCCCTCTTCCGCTATCACAAGGGACGAAAATCTGTGGCAGGCACAATTTTAAAGATACGATAAAACTAAAAACGCAGTATCGTAGAGAATGACCATATCTACCAGATTGTCGAATCTGAATCAGATGTATGTATGTACTTTCAGTTGCTTCCCCCCGCCTCCTTCAGCAAGAGACCCGCTACTCATTCTCTTTCTCGCTCGCACACTCTGCCTCGTTCATTTTTTTAATGTTAAAATTCTACAAAATCATAAGCTGAAAAATATATGTACTGACTGAGTACGGGTATAAGTACGCGTCCCCAGAGCGACTCACACGTTCCTTCTCGTTTTATTTTCGGCTTTTTCCTCTTTCAACAAAATTCTATCCGTAGGCCCTTAGAAACTGTCCGAGTATAGCTAGAGTGAATGTTATATTCCCTGTTAACCGCAGTCTAAGGGGTTGTAGTAGAATTTTTCCTAAATGAACAAGCGAAGAAAAGTAGATTCCGGCATTGGAAGGCAGGATGCGCTCGACGATAGTCGACCACCTGATCCTGTTGGAAATGCTGCGTCGCCCGTTCATCTTCACTACCAGATCAGATTGAGTTTCGATGCAACGGCTTGGAAAATAGAGGCTTAACACTCGAGTGGTTCTTTAGCCACGGCTGAGGAGAGGCGATTCTTGGTTTGAGTATCCTAGGGAAGCGATAGTGCGTATCGTCGGTAGCTGGAAAACAGATAAGCTAGGAGATTTAGATGTCTGTCCGTATCGACCGTGGTACGTATTAACATGTCCTCTCAAGTGGAATGTTTCGCATGGTGAAGAAGTCTGAAGGAGTCAGATTGACCCAGACTTCGCTTCAAGGGAGAGATCGACAAATGTGTAGTGCTCTACGGTTTGGAAGAACGAAAGGCATTGAGTTCAGATGGAGTAGACATAGAGTTCAGATATAGTTCTGGTAATTTTTATTTTTTTCGGAAAGATTGTTGGGCTTTGTTGCTTAATAGATGATAACGTATAGAAGTAGAAAATGAGAACGGATTATTGACGGATATAACATTGAGGAGTAGTAAGTTCGTGATTGCAAGTTGGCAACACATTATGCAGGAATGGGATTGGATCGGTCGCCCGACAGGGAATCCGCTCAGGCGGTAGGAAGCGTAAATATTACGTGCTTGCTGTGTCAAGAGGTTCACATCGCTTGTGTGACCAACCATCTGAAGACCAGTGACTACTGTCCCGAATGTAAGGTCAAATGTTGGCCAAAAAGCGGAGCTGTCTCTAAGGGAGTAGCGAAAAATACGCGTTCTATGTCCAAGTCCAATCCGTAGAGGATTCTCTTGTGGTAGCGCCCTGTCTGGCCGGCGCGACTACAGTAGCCAGCCGCTCACCTACTCCCACGGTAGAACCGACCCCGAATGAAAGGTCGGAAGCCTGACCTAGTCGTAGTTTCGGTCAGGTATTACTGGATGGAGGCAATCCATTGCCACAACGAAGTGGTTCTGTGGAGCTTTCGCAGAGGCCCGATAGAGTAGTGCACATAGTAAACGGCTGGAAGATCAAGTTCTCGGGTGTAGGGGTGTCCGTCGATAATTTTATATACCGAGTGGAGGCTCTGACCCACCTGACACTCGAGGGGAACTTCCCAGTACTGTGCAGGAATGCAAGTGTTCTACTGACTTCATCATAAGTCCGTCGGAGTAGGCTATGCGAGGCTTTACGGGTACAATTCCGGACGGAGAAAGACGATGTAGACATCGAGGAGCTGACTAGGAATCGAAAGCAAAAGGCCCATGAAAGTATTGACACGTTCTATGATTCAATATCGATTCTAACCAGAGACCGTAACTGTTATAACTTTTAAAGTAAAAATTGCAATGCCTTAAATTGATTATCCTTCCAACTGAGTGGTTTGTTATCATGAGTGTATGTATATTCCTGATTCTTGAGAAAATACCTTTCATGTGATGCATCGCATGTCCTTCAAGGACGAATTTTAAGGATCTCACTATTTTCCTTTATATTTAGTTTTTAGCTTTCATAATATAAGATTAATAAGTTGTTCATTACTCGCACTGCGCACCGTTTTTCCAGTTCTTTATGTCACCTTCTTCGTTACTGAAGTTGGCATAATAAGCTCTTATCTCGCGCTCTATCCATCGCTCGCGCTATCCAGTCTCAGTTAAATTAATAACAGTGTTATCTCTTAATCGTTGGAGAGTCTCAAGTTAAGGCTTACTAACTTACTAAACGCATTGCTTGTGCAGTGTACTTTCGTAACGCGTGGTATAAAGTGAAGTTTTCGTGATGGGCCGCAAGCAACATAGTATTCACCGAAATTTTTTTTCAATTTTGTGCTAGATACAAATGAGAACGTTTGCAAGATCTGCCGCGCGTATTCAAGGGCAACTATTTAACCAATTTAAAGCGCTACCTTCTTGAGGAGCACAAGTTACAGTACGAGAGCGAACTGAGGGGACTAGAAAAAAGTGAGCCCGTGGAGAAAAAGAAAAAAAATTCGGTTACTTTCGGTTCAAATGAAGCCAAGGATGCATGTGTTCAGCTGGTAACAAGGGAGAAAATGCCATTTGCTGTGTTGGACTCTGTGCCGTTCAAGAAATTGACAAGCCAAATTTTGTCCGGTTTGAATATGGGTCCCATAACATCCAGAAATATCATGGAGCATGTGGCGGAGAAATATAAAATTGTCAAGGCTTCCATCATTAAGGCAATGACCCACAAGATAATTTCCCTCAAGGTGGACATTGCTTCAAGGCACAGCAGAGGCATCTTGGGAGTAAATGCTCAGTATTACGAAGACAATTCCATTAAGGTGGTCACACTTGGAATAATCGAGCTGAACAAGAAGCACACCGGCGCCAATCTCAGTGCTGAAATTGAAATCATCCTTGAGGATTTCAGCTTGACGAAAAGTCAAATATATTCCGTCACATCGGATAACGGTCGTAATATCATAAAGACCATTGAGATCCTAAACGAAGACTCCGATGATAGCGCCGATGATGACGAAGAAGAATTGGAGACTCAGGTCAATGTTTGTTCCATGGCATCAGTGAAGTGTGCTGCTCACACACTTCAGCTTGCAGTTAATGATTTCCTTTAAACTGGTGCAAGTGATGCTCTTTTTCAGAAGGCTCGCAAGCTGGTTAAAGCTCTGCGGACACCAACCTAGAGGTATGTAAAGGTTAAAGATTTCCAATTTCCTTTACGACGAACGCCAACGTAATTGTTATTTTTTTTTAGGCTTTTAATTTCAAATGAAGGCTTCCGTCAGCCCCTTCTTGACGTTCCTACAAGGTGGAACTCGACTTTCACGATGCTTGAACGCCTTTTCTTGTTCCAAACTTTCTGTAAGAAGCACGTTAGTGAGTCGCTTCAACTGTCTGAAGCAGATTGGAAAGATATTCACGAACTGGTCGAAGCGTTACAGCCAATTTATATTTCCACACAAAAGCTGCAGATGGAGCAGCTATATCTGGGTGATTTCTATAAGATGTGGTTAGAGCTTACGTTAACAATTAAAGCCATGAAGAACTCACATAGTGCAGCACTACAAGAGGCAATTGGGAGAAAAGAAGAGGCTTTAACGTCGAACGAATTGGTTACTTCAGCCATCTATTTGGATCCCAGGATGCGAAGGGTTTTGCTTAAAAATCCATTAAAAATAATACTAGCGAAGAACCATTTGACTAAACTTTACAGGCAAATAAATGGAATTGCAAAAAAAGTAAGTAACTTAAAGAAAGTAGAATGCAATTTTTTTCGTAATTATTTTAATCTATGTTTACACTGTTAATTGCAGGACGATCTATTACCAGCTATAAGCTTAGATTCGCCAGAGCCCACTGCGCATGAATTTGACCAGCCTTCCACAAGCCAATTTTCGAGCGCGTCACAAAGTACTTGCTCATTACTAAATGATTTCCTCAATTCGATTGAGGTTGCTTCAGGCAATGAGGAGTCAGATGAAGAGGAGGAAAATGATGTTCAGCTTGCCATAAACGAAATCAACAATTATTGTCCGAAGCCAATTGACATTAATGCGAATATTATGGATTATTGGGAAGAAAAGAAATACATATATCCCCGCTTATATGAACTGGCAAAGGTCATACATTGTGTTCCCGCATCACAAGTCAGCGTTGAAAGGGCATTTTCGGAACTGGAACTTATACTATCGGACTTGCGCTGCAATTTGTCCGCAAGTTCTATAAAACAACTTATGTTTTTAAAACTGAATAAATATTGAATAAACTCACAATTTCCATTTCTTTCTTTTATAGTGGGTGTTTGGGATTTTTGGGATATGGTGTTATGGGTTTTTTTGGCAAAGTAATGCAACGCATGGTACTGCAACATATTATGAAAGCTAAAAACTTAATATAAAGGAAAATAGTGAGATCCTTAATATTCGTCCTTGAAGGACATGCGATGCATCACATGAAAGGTGTTTTCTCAAGGATCAGGAATATACATACACTCATGATAACAAACCACTCAGTTGGAAGGATAATCAATTTAACTTTTATTTTTAACTTTTAAAATAAAAGTTACGGAATAACTATTAT
This sequence comes from Drosophila obscura, assembly GCF_018151105.1. NCBI lineage: Eukaryota > Metazoa > Arthropoda > Insecta > Diptera > Drosophilidae > Drosophila > Drosophila obscura. The sequence continues at coordinate 169,451 of NW_024542827.1, read as the reverse complement.
TTTCAACTTTTAAAATAAAAATCAAAACTAACTCTTATTTTTGATTTTTATTATAAAAATAATAATTAATTCTTGTTTGATTTTAAAAGTATAAATTAAAAATAGCTCTTAATTCTGATTTCTATTGAAAAAATTAAAAATAAGTGTTATTCGTAACTTTTATATAAAATAGTTTAAAATAATTCTCAGATTACAATTTTTACTTTAAAAGTTATAACAGTTATGGTCTCTGGAAAATTGTTCCTCAATTGAGGTTATGAGGCTTTCTTCTAAAATGGCTTTGTATTAAACCGCGTTTACAGATCCGTTAATTAGTGCTAGATGACCATAATAACAATACATCCCCAGATCATCTTGCTCCATCCTTGCCTCACCGTTCAGTTTCATTTTTTTACGACATTTTTTTACATTTAAAATTTTTTTTTTTAATTTTTTTCTTTTTGAAATGAAAACAAGTCATCAATTAACAGCTAATGAATGTATATATGCAATTAAAATATTTCCCGACTGACTTAGATGTTTTTGAATTCTTGCCATCGGCTTTAAGTTAACTAACATGAGTGTCCATATTTCAATGTCCGCTACTGTATGTGCAATGTGAATGTGAGTGCAAATGTGGGCGCAAATGTGAGTGTGAATGTGAACACCAATGTTTAGGGGAGCGTAGTGGTGGCTCCTGCAGAGTCCACCGGCTAGGACTACGTTATTTTTTTTTTTTTTTTGTATAGGAGGGAAAAGCATTGAAAGCCGATAAGTGTGGGACTTGGAAGTACCTCAACCACTAAAAACCCCCTACTCTCCGTATCACTCTCTCGGTTCGACCGGTAAGTACTAATTCACGAGGGGGAGATGGCATTAAAGCCGTCACTAGATCCTATCTAGGATTTGAATTTCGATTGCGCTGTCTTTCAGCGCGACGCAAGGATTGGATGATCTCTGCAGCGTAGGTGCTCACGGCTTCCCAATTGTTTTGCGAGCTAAGTAGGATATCTATTAAGTCATTGACTATAAATGGCCTCCCAATGTCTAGGCTTAGCTCTTCCCGATCAGCAGAGTGTGTGCAAAACGGATCCGACTCGCATTTAAATCTATGTAAGTAGAATTTAAGGCACCTATGTCCTGTTAAAAGCTGCGTTAGATAAAAGTTAGTCTCCCCAAAAGTTCTACTCACCCAGGGCCCTATGTTCGGGACTATGCGTCTAGTCCATATGCCGTTGGGTGTGTTACGCCATCGCTTTTGCCATCTACGTTGGGTCTCCGCCTCGCGGATGGCCTGGTCTTCGATGATGGTTCCAGCGGCGAGAAGGTCAATTGGCGCCATGCCGGCCAATACTAGGGCCGCATCTTCGGAGACGGTGCGGTACGCACTAAGGACTCTCAGTGCACATCTTCGGTAGGCCGCTTTGCAGGTGCGGCTGTACGTTGGGAGCTCCATAGCTGGTGCCCATATTTGAGCAGCGCCGATATTGGCCATTATGCCGGATAGCGCGCTTGCTGCCCTGCCGGCTTTGTCCCTAATTGCTTCCAAGTGTTGCTTGAAGCTAGCCCTGTGGTCCAGAAGGACTCTCAGGTACTTGATAGCTGGGGACGACTCGATTTCGTCCGTTCCAACAACCACTCTGGCTGTCTGTACCTTTTTCCTGGTGCCAGCACATCACTCGTCTGACTGTCTCGTTCGTGTTTTCCTCTACTTCTGGCAGGGTTTTTTGTACCGCTACAACCGCAATGTCGTCTGCGAAGCCAACGATGATACAGCCGGCTGGTGTGTCCAGTTGCAGGAGGCCATCGTACATGAGTTTCACAGCAGCGGGCCGAGAACAGAACCCTGTGGAACGCCTCCTGTAACTTGCCGTCGTTTTTTTCCCGTCGAGGTGTCGAACAGCAGCACTCTGTTTTTAAAGTAGCTAACTACTAGGCTCACCAGGTACTCAGATACACCAACTCTGGAGGGAGCGGCGATGATGTTTGGCCATCGTTTGGCTGAGTTGAAAGCATTTTTTACGTCTATTGTAGTTACCAGGCAGTACTTCTTGGTGCCACCGTGCCATCTCTTCCCAGGTATGGCTTCGCGGGCTTTACCCACCACTACTCTGATCGCGTGGGGGGTGCTTCTCCTCTTCCTAAAACCGAATTGAAGCTCAGATAGTCCCTGTAGGCTGTCGATTTCCGCTTCTATCCAACTTGCGTTGATTCGCTCGAACAGTTTCCCCGTTACGCTGATCATGCACAGAGGCCTGTATCCAGCCGGGTCTTCGGGGTCCTTCCCAGTCTTTGGTAGAAGCACGAGCCTCTGGAGCTTCCAGCCCGTGGGAAGACTTGCTCCTGCAGGCATTGGTTAAAAGTCTTCGCTATCGCTTCCGGGTATGTTGTGGCTATCGTCCGGACTGCTATGGCGGGTATACCGTCGGGGCCAGGCGCTTTGCAGGTCTTCATGCTCTTAGCCGCATTTAGAAGCTCTTCCGCACCGATCTGTGGAGGTGTTTTTTTTTTTTTTTAATTCCTTATCTACTTTATTATTGTTATTACGCATAGATTAATAAATAAAAATAATCAGGAAAAGACCGTAGAAAGTTCCTGACAACGGGACGGCAGCGAAGCAATGTTCGAGGACGAGGTACCCTCCTATGTCTCCCTTCTAGCTCCTTCATCGAGACGGCGGCGAAATGGTTCACTGCCGCCCATATCGTGTCGTCCGACAACATGGCTTCCAACAGGTTTCTGGAAGACAATTGCCTACCAGCGGCTCTCCACAGCTCGCTTCTGCTGCTCTCTAAGCGCCCACAGACAAAGAGAATGTGCTCAGCACAGCACTGCCACACCACCTACAGTGTGGTGAGTGTTCATGCCTAAACCTGAAGAGGTAATGGCTGAAACAGCCGTGTCCACTCAGAAGCACCTCGACGATGGCCTTAAGTTCATCCGGATCAGAGGTCACTCCTGCGTTGCTGGTGTGCAGTCTCTTCATGACCGTCTTATAGGCTCTTCCCCATGGATCGTGCTCTGCTGTGTCATAGAGCTGCAGGAAGCACTCCCGCTTGCTCGTCCTGATGATGGCCTTCAAGCGTCTTCTGGCTACACCGTATGCCATGTGTAGTTCAGGCCAGTCGACGTCGTTCCTTCTACGGGCCAGCTGGTATCTCCTCCTATATGACAGACAGGTTTGCCTAGCCGCCGCGATCTCGCCGTTCCACCAGTAAGTCGGTTGGCCTTGGTTGGCCATCTGCTGCGCTGATCCTTCGACTGTCACACCACTAATCGCCTCCAAAAAGTTTGAGACCCGTAGTGTTTCAGTCTTGTAGACTGGCCGCCGATCGGAATAATTCTGTTGTCGTCCATATCTTCCGCCAACCGAGAAAATCAACGCCTCGTGATCGCTGGCCGTGTATTGATTTCCCAATCGCCATCTGGACAGGGGGGAAAGGCAGCTCGTGACGAATGTCAGATCGATGACTGAAAGTGCTGTGCCCTGGTTCAGCAAAACCACGTCGAGAGTCGCAAAGGCTTCCAGAAGGGCTTGACCCTTGTTGATGGCATCAGAGCTGCTACCTCTGGTAATGTCACTGCCCCATTCTTGGGCCAATGCGTTGAAGTCTCCTGCGATTATGGTAGGCTTGTGGTCTCTGGCATCGACGACCAGTTCGTCCATGGCTGCTGCAAAGCTCTGGCGGCTCAGACTGGGTGGAAAATAGCAGCTATAGATCCAGAGACTAGCAAGCTTTGCTCGGACGAAGTGCCTTTTTGCTTCACACGATGTTGGCCGCAACGGCAGCCTGCCACAGGACCATAGCGCTGCTTTACCCGACGAGCTTTGGACCCAGCAGCCATCTGCTGGGGATCTGTATGGCTCGCTGATGATAGCGACATCCGATCTCTGGTCACGTACCGACTGGGTGAGCAGGTCGCTGGCTGCCTCATAATGGTTAAGGTTTATCTGATAAAACCTAAGCATGACGATTGCTTCGTGCTTTCTCCTGAGCTGTGGGAGCCATTGGGCACCTGGCGCTGCCTGCTGCGTGTTTGTGTGGCTGGCCCTTGGTAGCGCAATATAAGCATTTGGCCTCATTGTGGCAGTCACGTATCTTGTGGTCCGCGGCTCCACATCGGAAGCACCCCCCACCCCCCTTCTATCCACTGTGCTCTTACATTTCGCTGCAATGTGGCCCAGCCACATGCCGAATACCACCGAATGCTGGGCGCAGACTCTTGATGGCGTCCGCATCGAGTCGTATGTCGATTTGGTCGATGAAGGCATTCATCAGGTCTTCCGTGGAGGCCATCTCGTCCAGATGGACGACCTCTAATCTCGTCTGCTGGGTTAGCGCTTGCGCCTCCACCTTGCCTCCTAGAGCAGTCCCGATATTGTCTCGGAGCCGCCTCGTTGTCTCCGGGGTGGTTCCATTCAGCTCCAGCAGGAGCAGGAGCGCGCCTTTGGCTGTGCACTTTACCCTGCGCACGTTCTCGCCGACACTCTTTAGCTCCTCGCTTTGGCTCCGGGTGACCAAGTTTGTCCTTTGCCTCGATGATGATGGCATCAGAACGTGGCCTCAGCTGTCGGACATGCGACCTACCCTTGACCTCGGTCCACTCATCTGCTGAGGGAGCAGCTGACACGATCCGCCGGGCAGTCTGTTGGTGAGGCTGCTCTATAGGGGGCCCTTCCGGTCCTTTATTGCGTTTTGGTATTCGCTTTGATGTCCTCTCTAGTTGCCGCTTGTGCCCGATCTGTTCTGGGGAGCACTGCGTTTCCTGGTCTCGCCGGTCTACCTCCTCACTCCTCCGGGACTTAGCGTCAAGGCTTAGAAGCGCGCGCTTTTGCAGTCTCGCCACTTTCTGCGCCAGCTCCTTCATTTCCTTGTTGAGGTAACGTGCGTCCTTCATTTTGGACAGTTCCGTCGATTTGTCGACCAGAGTCGTCAGGATTTCACGAATGTCTCCGCATTCCGCCGACCCTGTGGAACTATTGTCTACGGTAACGCCGCTGAAGTCAAAAGGATTGACTGGGACTTCTGCTGGGGCTGATACAGTCAGGGTTGACTGCTGCATAACTCTTAGGGGCTCCTTTAGTGGGGATGCCGTTCCAAGGCATATTTGCGATCGTTTTTCGATGGCCTGCTCTCTGGGCCAGACGCCTCTAGGCGTCTGCCACTGCGGTGGGGAGCGCTGCAGGTTCGATCTCCGCTCGAAAGCCCGTTTTTCCTTTCGTCTCAGATTTTTAAAATGTTGGCGCCCAACTTCTAACCGGTTGGCCGATCTGGCAGCACTGCGTCGATCCGCTGCTGCCTGGTAACCCCGTGCGGGAAGCAACTCTGCCTGAACAGCTGCTCAGTGACGAAGCGCCAGTCAAAACAATCAGGTTGAGTGAAAATTATTTTCCTCCCACTAACGCGATGGACAGTGGAAGGCGCCAAAACAGAGGTGCATCTTCTGCTAGGTCTTCGAGTATGTTGGCGAACTCTTCCAATTGTATGCTCGGGGAAATTTAGCAGCTGTATATGTGGATGCCGGCAATCTTTGCTCTGACGTACCCAACTGACGTATGACGGGCGCTTAAGCCTTGTGGCGGGGTTCCACAGCTCCAGATCGCTGCTCCTTAATTTGCGTTTGCATTTTGTATCCATACGTCTGGTTGCATCGCTATGTGTGGCTCGCTCAAGATGGCGACGTCGACGTCCTCTTCTCTTACTGTCTGCATGAGCAGATCCTGTGCCGCTCTGCAGTGGTTCAAATTAAGCTCGGACTACGTGCACCACTGCGTCTGCGGCACGGTCCTTGGTCAATCTACACGGATCGAGTGTTTGAGCTGGTTAGGCCAGCACCCCCACCAATCTCGGCTCCATACACGGCACTCGCACAACAGACACGGAACAGACTCACGATTTGGTTTCTAATGTCGACTCGTCGGGCACACTGCAGTCAATCTTCTCCAGAAATGATCTCCCTCGGGCAAAATCACTGATCCGGCTGTGCTCGGCAATCTTCCAGGCCAGGCTATGGGGAGTGCACCGCGGATTACTTTACGTTTAAATTCAAATTTTCACCACTCACTTTTCTCAAAATGTTCCGCCATTCGGATTTAACCCCACTCGGCCTCGATTCTGGCTCTGCTAGCCCTTTGTGCATCCGCTTTGGATGACCGGCAGTTATTCTGTCCACGTTTTTGGATTTTTTCACTCCTATTTTAATCCCTCTCACGCATGCGCACCTTTACTTATACACCTAACTAATCCTATCCTCTTCCTTCTTTTCTTTAGCAACGGAATCCAATCCAAGCAGCTGTCTAGCAGTATAACCATCATGCATTGCACACCTCTGGTCACACCACTAGCCGCTAGAATATGTTTGCTAGCAAACAGTTTTTGGATCAGACTACTAGGCTTAAAGAACTAATTTTCAATCAGAACGACCAACCAGCGGGAAAATTTGGCTCACTTTTGTCTTTCTCGTCAGATTCGCCCGCGCTTTACATCCCCATACATCCATTGCCATCCAACACCAAGCCAACTGTTATTTTGAATACCCTCATAGAATGAACGAATATGTATAATAAACGGATATTATTTGATTATATTTCATAATCGACTTCATATTAGAATAAATAAAGAAGGTATTAAAGGTGCGCGAACTTGCTTAGTAATTTGAAATATAAACCAATTTTAAAAAATCAATCAAAATATGTACATATATATCGGGGAATAGTTGTTGTCCCCAGTTATTAGAGGTTTATTCTCTGCCATTGGAATAGCTGAAGGAGCGTAGCTAGTTTCTGCAGCCTTTTCTTGTTGCTTCTTTTACACTAACTCACTTCAAGTAACGCATACAGAACCACACTCGATCCAGTACACATGAACTGGATCTCGCTCACACAGGGGTGATAGAGCGATGAAACACACTCTGATCACACTATGCGCGCGCTATTTAAATAGGGCGCGCAATTCAGTATCGTTCAACTGTTTCACATACAATCTCTTTCAACTTCTGCACATACAGACTCTTTCAACTGTTTCACATCTTTAAACTGTTTTACATAGCTTCTTTTAACTTCTTAACAGAAGCCTGTCTCTTTCAACTGCGTAACATACAGTCTCATTCAACTTCTTAACATACAGGCTCTTTCATCTTTCTACTGTTTCACATACAGTCTTTCATCTTTCTACTGTTTCACATACAGTCTCTTTCAACTGTTTAACATAGTCTCTTTAAACTTCTGAAGATACAGTCTCTTCCAACTGCTTAACATACAGTCTCTTTCAGCTGCTAAACATACAGTCTATTTCAACTGCTTAACATACAGACTCTTTCAACTGTTTTACATATCCTCTCTAACTGCTTAGCATACAGTCTCTGGTGATGAATTCTTTATTCAACCAACACTTAACTCTAAAAAATCTGGAAAGTGCGACGCAGCGCTACACAAAAATACCAAACTAATATGGGAAAATTTAGTGTTCAAAAATACAAGAAGAAATTTAAGAAATTCTATAACGGCTGCAATGCGTTCATCAACATCCAGGGCCGCCCGTTTCTGAATTAGGTAGTACTGCTAGCTTGGTGATGGGTCGAGTCATCTCTCCGGTGGACGTCTTTAGCTTCACGGCGCGAACAAGACCGACTGGTCCAGGATGAGCTTCCAATACACGGGCTACAATCTAAGCTGCTGGTGGGAGACTGGAGTCCTTGACAAGTACCACATTGTTAACTAAGATGTTGCGCTCCTTGTTGTTCCATTTGTGACGTTGCTGCAAGGATGTTAAATATTCTTCATGCCAGCGCTTCCAAAATCCTTGGCACATTGCTTGCAAGTGTTGCCAATAGTCCAAGCGATTGATTGGCAAGATAGATCGCCTTCCGGAATGGTTGTGAATGTGCGACCAATTAGATAGTGGGCTGGAGACAACTCCATTTAATTCCATCGTTGGCCAGCGATTGGGCTACTGTGTGTGGCTGCTCCTGCAAAGATAGAAGTTTCTGCATTTCATCTATTTCCCTTTGGCCCCAACAAAATTTGTTCCATTATCGCTGAAGATCTGGGAACATTTTCCTCTAAGTGACATAAATCGACGAAGACAGGCCAGGAAGGTGTCTATGCTCAGGTCGGTGGCCAATTCCAGGTGTATGGCTGATGTTACAAGTCACACAAACAAACATATGTAGCCCTAAGTTTTTCTTGGATTGCGTCCTCTCCTTTCCTTTTAGTATAAAAGGTCCAGCGTAGTCACAGCCTGAGTGCTGGAAGGGCAGAGCTTCGGTGCTGCGAATGCCTGGTAGATCGGCCAAGAATTGGTGCGCTGTGTGATTGCGTTGGCGAAAAACATCTTATGCAGTTGTGGACGCGCACCAAGTCCCATATTTTTGACGCATAATAACAAAAAGTGCAGAAACGCCTGGGTGAAAGTTTGATTCATGCTGAGGTTCCAAAATCATTATTTTAAGGTTCCTATTTCAGGCTGGGATATGCATCAGTCTGTCCAGGGTCCGCTACAAGAACATTTTTAGATTGTATGGGAACTTCAGGTTTCGGGCTGGCCTTGAAATGCAGTAGCAAGGGGAGAAAAATGACGACGCGGTAGTTTTGTGGTTGTTGGTTTATTCTTTACTGTCTTTATGGGCTTAAATTGTTTACGTTCTGAGACTTGCTGGTCTGTGATTGATTATGTGGTGCGCTGGTGGACTGCGTAGTGTGGTGTTTTGCGTTTGTGACTGCCTAGTACAGTGTCTTGTGTTCTTGGCCTCTTTTGTTTTCGGTCTAATGTACTGCCTAGTGCAGTGTCTTGGGTGTGAGCTGATGGACTGCCTGCTCTTTCGGCCGAACTTGGCCTTTTTATGCAGCTGGCGATCGCACCTGAGACCCGGAAATAATTGCTTATTGCTAAGTTAAGATTATTGGGTGACAATAATTGTGGGGCGTGGTAAGTGGGTCGACGCTGGGTGCTTCGTTGACAATTGCTTAGTGGGTCAGTGTGTTTTGATGAGAGTGTTTAGCTGAGGCTGCATCGCAGTAGGTGAGGGCTGAAATTGGGAATTGGGTTTTTGCTACCTCCGCATCGCGAAGGTGATATCTGAATTCGGGTCGATGTTTCGAGGCCGAGTGGTTGCGAAATATCGCCAAGAAGTGGGTGACCGAGAATTTCGTGCTGTTTTTTTCGCTGATTGCGAAATAATGCAGAATGGGTAGAGTTGTTGATCGAGAGTTCTTAATTCTAGTAATTGCGTGCGTTACTTAAGACTATTTTATTTTCCGGATGTGCTGACGCACCGCTATTTGTGGAGAGCCGTGGTTCGTTGGCTCTGTGTATATCAGTTTGATTATTGTTGCCGACTAGCGTGGATGCGCTGACACTCCGCCGTTTGTGACGAGCAATGGCTAGAACCATGGTTCGTTTTGTGATGCGGTGTGATTTCGGAAGCAGTATAGGTTTTTTGACATCAGCTGGTTACACTAGTCGACACGAGTTTTCCCCAAGGAATAAAACCAACTTTTTCTTAAAGATTTGGGGCTTAGAAATGGCTTGTTGATATTTTTTTTTCTATAGCAGAACTTTTTTTTTGAAAAATTTGTTAATTCTGGTATTTTTTTTTGTTTTGCTATTTTGAAGATTGAATCAGTTAGAAGGTAAATCACTTGGTGATTTCAGTTTACCGTCTGGGAAATATAAAGCATTGAAATGCAAAAATTATGATTTTTGTGCGGTATTTTTTACGAAATTTTGACTTTAAAAACTCGGGAAAAGTCGAAAAAAATTATATCCTGTGACATCTATTTTTTCGTTTATATGTTCATTTTTTAAGGGTTTAATGTATTGCTCAATAAAATCTATGGAGAGACTTTGGAGCTAAAATTCGTTAGCCAAACCTAAAAACTGAAAAAAATTAACAAAAAATACCTTTTGGAAGGTTGCGGGCCCAACTATCAATAGGGAACTGCAAAGTTCTATACCAATATAAGATACTTAAGTTATGTTAAAAAAAAGCACTACCTCTGAAAAAAAAACCATGAAAAGGAGAAGGAACGTGCGAGTCGCTTCTGGGGAAGCGACTCTACTTTTACCCGTACTCAGTCAGTATATATATTCTTCATTTTTATACCCGTACTCAAAAAAGAGTTAAGGGGTATATTAGATTTGTGGTAGAAGTGGATGTGTATAACGCAGAGAAGGAAACGTTTCCGACCCCATAAAGTATATATATTCTTGACCAGCATCAATAGCCGAGTTTTTTTTTTTTTATCATTTATTATTGGGTAACAGTAGGGTAACAGTAGATTATAACTAAGGGTGGAAAAAGGGGGGGTGGTGCCAGAAACCTGCGGGACTGCCGCGAAGCTCTGCTTCGCAGGGGACTGGCGGGTCGATTTAGACCCCTCCTTCGTTGCCGTTGCGCAGCCGCTCCAGCTCTCTCAGCTTCCGCATGACCTCTGATGCGTACTCAAATACTCGCTCGTGAGGGCACCCGCGCTAAGCGAGTCTCCACCTATGTTCAACCGCTGCTCTGCGAACCTTGGGCAGGTGAAGAGTATATGCTCCGCGGTCTCCACGACGCCGCACATCGGGCAGTTTGCGTCGTCGTCGTGCCCGAATCTATGGAGGTAGCTTCTAAGCCAGCCGTGCCCGCTTAGGAGTTGGGTTAGCCAAAAGTTGACTTCTCCATGCCTCCTGTTGACCCACCTACTGATGTCCGGAATTAGGGTACGAGTCCATCTTCCCTTTTGTGATGTGGCCCAGCGGTTCTGCCACCTAGCTAGGCTTCTTTCCCTCGCTGCCGTCTTTATACGTCTCCTATCTGCCGGGGAACGATGTTGAGCAGGAACGTCGAGCTCCAACGAGATTTCCCTAGCTTCCTCGGCTAGGTCCACCACTGGGAGCATTCCGGCGATGACTAGGGCCGCATCTTCCGAGATGGTTCGAAAGCCGCAGCAAACTAGGCTCCAACCGGTGCGTCGCATCTAGCCCCTTCCTGTAGGACTTGATCCTCGCCGCCTCAGCCCAGATTGGGGCTGCGTACATCATGACCGCCTTTCGGACTGACTGAAGCAGGAGTCTGCGGCCTTGTTTGGGTCCCCTCGTGTTCAGCATCATGCGTGACAGGGCCCTGCCTAGGACTGCTGCCTTCTTGCTGGCTGCTTCGAGGTGCTCGCGGAAGGAGAGGCGAGTGTCCAGCAGTACCCCAAGGTAGCGGATTGCTCGCGAGGATGTGATGTGCTAGCTTGGTGATGGGTCGAGTCATCTCTCCGGTGGACGTCTTTAGCTTCACGGCGCGAACAAGACCGTCTGGTCCAAGATGAGCTTCCAATACACGGGCTACAATCTAAGCTGCTGGTGGGAGACTGGAGTCCTTGACAAGTACCACATTGTTAACTAAGATGTTGCGCTCCTTGTTGTTCCATTTGTGACGTTGCTGCAAGGATGTTAAATATTCTTCATGCCAGCGCTTCCAAAATCCTTGGCACATTGCTTGCAAGTGTTGCCAATAGTCCAAGCGATTGATTGGCAAATGAGATAGATCGCCTTCCGGAATGGTTGTGAATGTGCGACCAATTAGAAAGTGGGCTGGAGACAAGTATGTGAGGTCTGTGTCTGGTGTATAGCATAACGGTCGAGAGTTCACAACCGCACTAATCTGAACAATTAGAGTTTGCATTTCTTCGAAGGTTAACGTCGTCTTTCCAAACACTCGACGAAGGTGCAGTTTGACGGAACGCACGGATGACTCCCACTTTCCTCTCCAGTGTGGCGAATGTGGAGGTATGAAACTCCATTTAATTCCATCGTTGGCCAGCGATTGGGCTACTGTGTGTGGCTGCTCCTGCAAAGATAGAAGTTTCTGCATTTCATCTAGTTCCCTTTGGCCCCAACAAAATTTGTTCCATTATCGCTGAAGATCTGGGAACATTTTCCTCTAAGTGACATAAATCGACGAAGACAGGCCAGGAAGGTGTCTATGCTCAGGTCGGTGGCCAATTCCAGGTGTATGGCTGATGTTACAAGTCACACAAACAAACATATGTAGCCCTAAGTTTTTCTTGGATTGCGTCCTCTCCTTTCCTTTAGTATAAAAGGTCCAGCGTAGTCACAGCCTGAGTGCTGGAAGGGCAGAGCTTCGGTGCTGCGAATGCCTGGTAGATCGGCCAAGAATTGGTGCGCTGTGTGATTGCGTTGGCGAAAACATCTTATGCAGTTGTGGACGCGCACCAAGTCCAATATTTTTGACGCATAATAACAAAAAGTGCAGAAACGCCTGGGTGAAAGTTTGATTCATGCTGAGGTTCCAAAATCATTATTTTAAGGTTCCTATTTCAGGCTGGGATATGCATCAGTCTGTCCAGGGTCCGCTACAAGAAAATTTTTAGATTGTATGGGAACTTCAGGTTTCGGGCTGGCCTTGAAATGCAGTAGGCAAGGGGAGAAAAATGACGACGCGGTAGTTTTGTGGTTGTTGGTTTATTCTTTACTGTCTTTATGGGCTTAAATTGTTTACGTTCTGAGACTTGCTGGTCTGTGATTGATTATGTGGTGCGCTGGTGGACTGCGTAGTGTGGTGTTTTGCGTTTGTGACTGCCTAGTACAGTGTCTTGTGTTCTTGGCCTCTTTTGTTTTCGGTCTAATGTACTGCCTAGTGCAGTGTCTTGGGTGTGAGCTGATGGACTGCCTGCTCTTTCGCCGAACTTGGCCTTTTTATGCAGCTGGCGATCGCACCTGAGACCCGGAAATAATTGCTTATTGCTAAGTTAAGATTATTGGGTGACAATAATTGTGGGGCGTGGTAAGTGGGTCGACGCTGGGTGCTTCGTTGACAATTGCTTAGTGGGTCAGTGTGTTTTGATGAGAGTGTTTAGCTGAGGCTGCATCGCAGTAGGTGAGGGCTGAAATTGGGAATTGGGTTTTTGCTACCTCCGCATCGCGAAGGTGATATCTGAATTCGGGTCGATGTTTCGAGGCCAAGTGGTTGCGAAATATCGCCAAGAAGTGGGTGACCGAGAATTTCGTGCTGTTTTTTTTGCTGATTGCGAAATAATGCAGAATGGGTAGAGTTGTTGATCGAGAGTTCTTAATTCTAGTAATTGCGTGCGTTACTTAAGACTATTTTATTTTCCGGATGTGCTGACGCACCGCTATTTGTGGAGAGCCGTGGTTCGTTGGCTCTGTGTATATCAGTTTGATTATTGTTGCCGACTAGCGTGGATGCGCTGACACTCCGCCGTTTGTGACGAGCAATGGCTAGAACCATGGTTCGTTTTGTGATGCGGTGTGATTTCGGAAGCAGTATAGGTTTTTTGACATCAGCTGGTTACACTAGTCGACACGAGTTTTCCCCAAGGAATAAAACCAACTTTTTCTTAAAGATTTGGGGCTTAGAAATGGCTTGTTGATATTTTTTTTTTCTGTGGCAGAACTTTTTTTTTGAAAAATTTGTTAATTCTGGTATTTTTTTTTGTTTTGCTATTTTGAAGATTGAATCAGTTAGAAGGTAAATCACTTGGTGATTTCAGTTTACCGTCTGGGAAATATAAAGCATTGAAATGCAAAAATTATGATTTTTGTGCGGTATTTTTTTACGAAATTTTGACTTTAAAAACTCGGGAAAAGTCGAAAAAAATTATATCCTGTGACATCTATTTTTTCGTTTATATGTTCATTTTTTAAGGGTTTAATGTATTGCTCAATAAAATCTATGGAGAGACTTTGGAGCTAAAATTCGTTAGCCAAACCTAAAAACTGAAAAAAATTAACAAAAAATACCTTTTGGAAGGTTGCGGGCCCAACTATCAATAGGGAACTGCAAAGTTCTATGCAACCAGATATAAGATACTTAAGTTATGTTAAAAAAAAGCACTACCTCTGAAAAAAAAACCATGAAAAGGAGAAGGAAGCGAGTCGCTTCTGGGGAAGCGACTCTACTTTTACCCGTACTCAGTCAGTATATATATTCTTCATTTTTATACCCGTACTCAAAAAAGAGTTAAGGGGTATATTAGATTTGTGGTAAAAGTGGATGTGTATAACGCAGAGAAGGAAACGTTTCCGACCCCATAAAGTATATATATTCTTGACCAGCATCAATAGCCGAGTTTTTTTTTTTTATCATTTATTATTGGGTAACAGTAGGGTAACAGTAGATTATAACTAAGGGTGGAAAAAGGGGGGGGGTGGTGCCAGAAACCTGCGGGACTGCCGCGAAGCTCTGCTTCGCAGGGGACTGGCGGGTCGATTTAGACCCCTCCTTCGTTGCCGTTGCGCAGCCGCTCCAGCTCTCTCAGCTTCCGCATGACCTCTGATGCGTACTCAGATACTCGCTCGTGAGGGCACCCGCGCTAAGCGAGTCTCCACCTATGTTCAACCGCTGCTCTGCGAACCTTGGGCAGGTGAAGAGTATATGCTCCGCGGTCTCCACGACGCCGCACATCGGGCAGTTTGCGTCGTCGTCGTGCCCGAATCTATGGAGGTAGCTTCTAAGCCAGCCGTGCCCGCTTAGGAGTTGGGTTAGCCAAAAGTTGACTTCTCCATGCCTCCTGTTGACCCACCTACTGATGTCCGGAATTAGGGTATGAGTCCATCTTGCCTTTTGTGATGTGGCCCAGCGGTTCTGCCACCTAGCTAGGCTTCGAACGCTAGGCTAGGGAACGTCGAGCTCCAACGAGATTTCCCTAGCTTCCTCGGCTAGGTCCACCACTGGGAGCATTCCGGCGATGACTAGGGCCGCATCTTCCGAGATGGTTCGAAAGCCGCAGCAAACTCGCAGGGCTCCCAACCGGTGCGTCGCATCTAGCCCCTTCCTGTAGGACTTGATCCTCGCCGCCTCAGCCCAGATTGGGGCTGCGTACATCATGACCGCCTTTCGGACTGACTGAAGCAGGAGTCTGCGGCCTTGTTTGGGTCCCCTCGTGTTCAGCATCATGCGTGACAGGGCCCTGCCTAGGACTGCTGCCTTCTTGCTGGCTGCTTCGAGGTGCTCGCGGAAGGAGAGGCGAGTGTCCAGCAGTACCCCAAGGTAGCGGATTGCTCGCGAGGATGTGATCTCGACGGAGCCGACTCGCACCGTCGCAACCTCCACTTTCTTGCGGCTGGAAATCAACACCGCTTCTGTCTTGTGATCAGCCAGCCTTAGGCCTACTGATGTCAGCCACTCTTGTATCACGGCCACCGCTTGGTTGCACCTGGCCTCCACTTCTCCGAGGTGCTTGGCGACCACTACCAACGCGACGTCGTCTGCAAAGCCTATTGTCCGAGTATCGGCAGGGAGCTGTAGCTTGAAGATAGCATCGTACATTACGCTCCAGAGGGTCGGGCCGAGGACAGAGCCTTGGGGAACGCCGCATGTGACCTGGTACTCCACGGTGCCGCAGTCGGTGTCGTACAGCAGCCTCCGGTTTCGAAAGTAGTCCTCGATAATGGCAACCAGGTAGTCTGGGATTCCCAGCCGCTAGAGGGACCTGAGGATGACGTCCCACCTCGCCGAATTGAATGCGTTTTTGACATCCAATGTGACAACGAGGCAGTACTGCTTCCGCCCTCCAAGCCACCTGGTGCCCTCTATGGCTTTTGCCGCGATGTCCGTCACTATGCGGATCGCGTCAGTTGTCGATCTTGCCTTCCTGAAACCGAACTGCATGGGGGACAGGTCACCTGCCTGCGCAATTTCGGCTTGGAGCTTCCTGCAAATGCAGCGCTCCAGTGCTTTGCCCACGTTGTCGATTAGGCAGATGGGTCTGTACGACGAGGGGTCCTCCTTTTGAGGCTTCGGCAGCAGGACTAGCTTCTGGAGCTTCCAAGGCGTTGGGAAGACTCGTTCACGGAGGGACATGTTGAAAGCCTGCGCGAAATCCGACGGGTGCGCGGTCATTGCCAGCTTGACTGCGGTGTCAGGGATGCCATCCGGGCCTGGCGCCTTGCCGGTTGGGGTTGCTCCAGCGATTTCCAGGATTTCGCTCGCCGTTATGTCGCTCCATCCGATGTGGCGATAAGGAGTTCGTGACGGGCTGACAGCTGGGTCGACGGTAGGGAAGAGGCTTTCGACGATGGTTTTCATTTAAACGGGGTCAGCCGTGGTAAGGGGCTTCACCGCGTTAAGCTTCTTGACTATCACCTTGTAGGCGAGGCCCCAGGGGTCGTTTTCCGCTGAGTCACACAGCTCAAGGAAGCAATTCCTCTTGCTTCCTCTGATAAGCCTTTTAAGAGCACGGCGTTTCCTGCGTACTCCTGGGACATCAATGGGAAGGCTTGGGATCCCCTCGCGCGAGTTTGGCGTCTTCTAGCACGAATGCATTCGGTGCGAGCCTCGGAAATCTCCATGCTCCACCAAAAGACCGGCTCGCGGTGGCGAGAGTGGCTTCTTTGCTGCCTTGTGCTTGCCCTACATGCCGTTGTCAATGCGCCGATGAGGTTCGTTGCGCAGTCCTCTGCGGTTCCCGGGGCCTCGGGAATGCTCAGCTCTGACAAGATGTCCGGCCTGAGGGTTCTGGCATTGAAGGTCGTCCTTGGTTGGAGAGCTGTCCCTTGTGGGTGGGCCTCGATGCTGCAGATGATAGCGTTGTGGTCACTAGCCGTGTATGCGCTGCTGAGTCCCCACGCTGTTCTCCCAAAGAGAGCGGTGCTGCAGAAGGTAAGGTCGATGATAGATCCCAACCCAGCGTGGGAGAAGGTGTGCTCTGATCCGGTGTTGAGAAGTTGTAGCTCTAGAGTGGCAAAGGCTTCCATGAGAGTGCGACCTCTAGCGTTGGTGGACCTCGATCCCCATTCCTCTGACCAAGAGTTAAAGTCGCCGGCCATGATGATGTTTGGCCGTCCCCTAGCGTCGTCTGCTATCTCATCGAGAATGGCTCCGAACTCCTGGATAGATAGGCGTGGTGCCAGGTAGCAGCTGTACAGCCAAAACTGGCCAACCTTGGCTCTTACGTAGCCGTTTCCCCTGCGAACAGACTCAGCTTGGGGGGTGGAGTGCCCCATACCCATATCGCTGCCGTTTTCGTGCTATCAAGAATGAAGTTGGTGTTGCTGGTTCTGCGGTATGGTTCGGAGAGAACTGCCACATCCGCTGTAGTTTCTCTGACTAGCTGGCAGAGTAGATTCTGCGCAGCTTCGCAGTGGTTCAGGCTTAGCTGCAGAAACCTCACTTTGCTATCCGTTTCTTAGTCTCTGCTCGTCTACCCGGGCATCTCTTGCTGCCAGCTATGTGGTCAGTCGCTGCAGGATGCTTTTCTGCACAGAGAAAGCACCTTGGCTCGTCCGTGCATCCGGCTACTTTGTGGCCACTCTTTCCACACTTGTAGCAGCAGTTGCTGCGGTCGATGTTGCTCGTACACCTGGCTGCAATGTGCCCGAACTCTAGGCATTTAAAGCAGCGCCTCTGGCCTGATCGTTCTACGATCCTGTATCTCGTCCAGCCAATCTTTATTTTGCCCACCTCAGTGAGACGCTTCGCCAATGGGTACGCGAGTCCAACGATAGCCACCTGCGAACTTCCGTATCCCGGGCGCAGGGCCCTGATGCTTCCTACACCAACCGGATGCTTTTAAAATTGTGCATGCCACAGATTTTCGTCCTTTGTTGAGTCGGAAGGGGGCGGGGCGAAATTTTGAAATACACTTGTAGCAGTGTGATATCACATGAGTCTGAAAACCACATTTGGTTGCCCTAGCTTTTATAGTCTCTGAGATCCAGCCGACAAAAAAGACGGACAGACGGACAGACGGACAGACGGACAGACAGACATGGCTCTATCGACTCGGCTATTGATGCTGATCAAGAATATATCTACTTTATGGGGTCGGAAACGTTTCCTTCTCTGCGTTACAGACATCCACTTTTACCACAAATCTAATATACCCCTTAACTCTTTTTGAGTACGGGTATAAAAAGAAATTTAAGAAATTCTATAACGGCTGCAATGCGTTCATCAACAGTCTCGTTGAATTTCTTAGCATATAGTCTCTTTAAACTGCTTAACATACAGTCTCTTTCAACTTCCGACCATACAGTCTCTTTCCACTTACGAACATACAGTCCCTTTCAACTTCTGAACATACAGTCTCTTTCAACTGCTTAACATACATTGTTGTTCAACTGTTTTACAAAGGGGTAACGACATAAGTCCGCGCGACATATCTCCGCCCATACATTTTCCGCGCGGAGATATGTCGTTTCAAAAACGACATATGTCCGCCCAGAATTAAGTGGAGATATGACGCCAAACTCCGTGAAGATATGACATCGAGCTTCGCACAATGAGCCCCATCGAAAACCAGTGTCAAGTCACTTTTTCATTATGCGCTGTGGACAGTTAAAAGTTCATTCTTGTTTATTTAAAAAAATTTAATATCATGAAAATATCTATATTTTTTCAAAAGGAATTCATTTATAAAGCTGAAATACAAAAAATTGTTTCCCCAATTCGACCATTTATAAGACAAAAATAAATTGTTGCAAAAATGGGTTTTTATACCTGTACTCAAAAAAGAGTTAAGGGGTATATTAGATTTGTGGTAAAAGTGGATGTGTGTAACGCAGAGAAGGTAACGTTTCCGACCCCATAAAGTATATATATTCTTGATCAGCATCAATAGCCGAGTCGATATTGTAACGCTTGTAGCAGCATCTAGAGTGTTAGCGGGTGGCGCTCTCTGTCGGGCAGGGGAAGGTCAGGTGGCGCCCGCTAGGGCTCAGATTGGATGATCGGGTCAAGGAATTTTCGGAGGAAAAGAGAATAACAGGGGCAAATGTCAGGCCTTTCACCACTAACCATACAGTATATTAAAATAAAATTATAAATTTATATTATAAATTATAAATAAATTAATAAAATTAACACCAGAGACGGAGTCGAAACTCTTCGCAGCACAGACCCTAGCTTTTTCTTGTATTCGGGATAGGTAGTATCTCCCGGTTAAGTTTTCGTCGTAGCACGCTACTTCATTTTTGGTAGGATGAGTATAGGCCACCAGCATGAGGGGGGCAAGATCATCACCCCAATAGCCGACGAGCAGAGGCCGGAAACCTTAAGCGTGCGCTTCCCCTCGCTGACCAACAACTAGCCTGGCATAATTTGTATATTTGTGTTCATGAAACGTTACATTTATGAATTATGAAGATAAATCATCATAATAAGAAATTGGCGCCCAACGTGGGGCCACACCTGTTCAGGTGTGACACCATATATACTATTACATCCCTTTTCCATTTTCATAAATTTTCCAATTCAGCAAAGGCAGCAGAGCCCAATATAGATCGTTGGATCTTGTGGAGCAGCTACCCAAACATTTGGGGAGCTGTGGCTGTCATTGTTGAATATTATCTTCTTTAATCAGCACCTAGTAAAGTGCCCATCAGACGATTCGGAAAACGGAAGAAGAAGTTTCGATTTCTCATCCGGCCACGTCTGAAGTGCATTACGAAAGTGCAATAATCTCAATTATACCCTACTTTTCTTAGGCAAGCTTCATAAGCATGGTCTTTCGGGCGCATAGGACGACAGAGGTAATCTCGTTTATAAACGAAACCCTGGCCACGTTTGAAAGTTGATGCAAGAGGCTTAGCCATTGCTTCTGATGAGTTGTCGTCGAGTTGGACATACTAGGGTTGATCTTGACCAAAGAAATTCCCCAGGCCACGAGTGATATCAGAAGAAGCATTCCCGTTTTGTTTGGTGTAGAGTGCAGAGCCGAGACGTTTGGACTACAGCGGTGTAGATAAAGCAGCAGCTGGCCACGGCTCGCGCTTGCGTTTGTTGTTGGTTTATGTTTGCAGCGACAAGTGCACGGCGGCTGCGCGCACACATTCTTTCTATTTCCTTTTGTGCTTGCTTTGTCTCCAATAGCATAGGTTCTGTTTTGCATGGGGATTAGCTATGCGTATAGGCAAATATTTTTATGACTCTATTTTGTCTTGTCTCATTCTTTACGTTTTATTCTTGTGGTTTTTGCTCGATATATGTTCGTGTACTCGGTTCAAAGCGTTGTTAATGCTGGGATTTTGTGAATACTACTCGGCTCTCTCGCTGTGCGAACAGCTGTAGTTGTTGCGGCGGTCATTGACCCTCTGCCGGCAACGCACAAAGTGGAGCCAAATAAATCCGAAAAACAACAGTTTTGTTAAATTTTTGTTAAAACATATACATTCTGAGGTTTACCAGCATTTTTATCGTTTAGTTATTTATTCAGCTTATTCAAATTATCGTTACACTTATCTGTTTATTTCATTTGCACTTATTTATTAGTTATTTATTTATTTATTTTATTTATTTATTTATTTTATTTATTACTTTGCGTTCACTTTTGGTTTAAGATTTTGGTTAATACGTGTCTTCTACTTGTTTTACGTAATTTGTTTTGAGTTTTTAGCTTTTGTGTTTCTGGCGTCAAGTCCTTCATAGTCTTGGGAAGAAATAGAATTCTGTTTTGTTTGCGATGGGAAAACCAGAGGATGACCCGGCATCGGGTTCGGCGCCTCATTGTCAGCTGTGTGGGAAGATCTTGGCAGCTGCTCCTACGTTAAAAACGAAGTGCGGTCACGAGTTCCACAAAAACTGCATAGAGGCATATGTCAAGACCCACACCACCTGTCCCACATGTAAGGCGGTATGTGTCGAAAAGGGTACTCCTCATAATACGAGGGCACAAGCCAAGCAAATTGAGACAGCAGCTATGACTTCCGAAATAGTAAGTGGCATGGTGACACAGGCTATTAGCACCATGCAAGATGAGGTGGTAGCCCAGCTAACAGATAGAATGGCACAAATTATACAGTCCAGCATGGCAGATCATTTCCAGGCGGGAGGCAGCAGTTCTTCTCAGGGTGATAGATGTGGAGAGTCGACTGATCCAGCCCCACAAGACAGAAGGGAAGAAAGTCAGAATTCAGGTCGCGGGGACTGAACAGTCAGTTTTCCTCGCAGTATCCTCACTATGAGCGTCCAAGTAGTGCAGTTTCCGATTTAAGTCAACGACCCGACAAAGTTGGCCATATCCTCAACAGTTGGAAGCTGCGGTTTAATGGGACACAAGAAGGTTTAAGCGTGGATAATTTTCTGTACAGAGTAGAAGCTTTGACACATCAGACTCTGGAAGGGAATTTTTCGGTGCTGTGTAGCAACGCCAGTCTGCTTTTTGATGGAAAAGCTAGAGACTTTTATTGGCGGTTCCATAAGTCTGCCACTACAATGAGGTGGGATCTCTTATGCCAAGCATTAAGGAAGCAATTCAGGGATTCGCGAACGGATCTAGATATTAGGGAAGCAATTAGGGATAGGAAACAAAAAGAGAAAGAAAATTTCGACTCCTTCCATGACGCCCTAATACAGTTAATGGACGATTTGGAAACTCCCATGTCCGAAAAAGCCATAGTTGAGACGTTACGTCGAAATTTGCGACCCGAGATCAGGCATGAGCTTCTCAATGTACAAATAGATTCGGTGGACCGTTTGAGAGAGGTCTGTCGTCGAAGAGAGGGTTTTCTCGATGACGTGAAGCGGAGTCATGGTTACCAGAAGTCGATTCCTTTCCGGAAACAGGTCGCAGAATTGATAGAGGAAGTCCAGTTGGAGGATGCCTCTGAATTTTCGGACGCTGAGGGAGAAGATGAGGTTGCCGCCATGGCATTAGTTTGCTGGAATTGCCGAAAAGAGGGGCATCGCTATCATGACTGTGATAGCAAGAGAAAGGTGTTTTGTTTCGGGTGTGGAGCACCTAACAAGTATAAGCCTTCCTGTGTCAAGTGCCAAAAAAACGGCAAAGCGAACACCCAGCCTCGCCAGCCGGTCGGTGTTCAGCGTCACAAGCAGTTAAGTGTAGAGGCGAATTCCCAGTAGGAAAAAATGATACCATCCCCCTGTGCGTATCGGAGAAATCAGAGTTAGACATAGCCAAGCCTTAGTGTGGCCACAAATAGTTTCGTCCAGGCTCCATACGTACCCTAAAGAGGACGAACCCAGAAACAGACCCTCAGCAAGAAGTGCAAAAAGGATGAGAGCGTTTTGGCAGGCGGCAAAGGCGATCAATTGCATTCGCTACAAGCAGCGAGATAAGCGTCCATATGCGGAAGTTCGTCTGCTCGATCAAACGATGCTGGGGTTGTTAGATACTGGCGCCGCTATAAGCGTGATAGGCGGAAATTTAGCTGAGCGGGTAATACAAAGCCGTATTCCCTTTAAAAGGGGTATGGTAGCGGCATCCACGGCTGACGGGAGAAAGCAGGAGGTAGTGGGTCGATTGCGGACACCTGTGAAGTATAAGGATTTGGTCAAAGACGTTGAATTTCACATAATCCCATCACTGAGTCAGGACTTATACTTAGGGATTGATTTTTGGTCAAGCTTTGAGTTATTGCCACCCAGTATGACAATATCGGAGATAGCTCAGGAGTCACAAAACCTCAGTGAAAGGGAGATGGAACAACTGCAAGCCATCATTAAGTTGTTTCCGTCATTCGCCGTTTCCGGTTTAGGAAAAACTACTTTGCTGTCCCACTCAATTGATGTTGGGGATGCAAAAGCCGTGAAGCAGAGGCATTTCCCTGTATCTCCTGCGGTAGAACGTTTATTATACGCGGAGATAGACAGGATGCTTAGTTTAGGGGTAATAGAAGAGTCGGATAGCGCGTGGTCTTCACCGGTCGTTTTGGTGCAGAAGCCAGGAAAGGTGCGTCTGTGTTTGGATAGTAGAAAAGTCAATGCTGTAACCAAAAAGGACGCGTACCCGTTACCACAGATTGACGGCATTTTAGGCCGTCTGCCAAAGGCGATGTTTATTTCGAGCCTTGATCTTAAGGATGCCTATTGGCAAGTCCCATTAGAGCCAAGTTCACGCGATAAAACAGCTTTTACCATTCCCGGAAAACCTCTATACCAATACAAGGTAATGCCGTTTGGCCTCACAAATGCGTCGCAGACCATGACGAGGCTAATGGATAAGGTCATTCCGGCAGGCCTACGAAATGAGGTGTTCGTCTACTTGGATGACCTCTTGATCGTGTCGGACTGTTTCGAGTCGCATATGAGGGTGTTGAGTGTGGTGGCAGGACATATAAAAACGGCGGGATTAACGCTTAACGTAGAGAAAAGCAAATTTTGTATGAGATCGGTGCGTTATTTGGGTCACATTGTCGGCGAAGGAGTGATTCGCACAGATCCGGATAAAATTTCGGCGATGTCAGAGTTTCCTTTGCCAAAGTCTCTAAAATCGTTGCGGCGTTTCCTGGGTATGGTTGGGTGGTACCGGAAGTTTATAAGCAATTTCGCTTCTGTGGCCGCGCCTCTTACGGATTTGTTGAAGCCTAAGCAAAAGTTTTCAATGACTCTAGAGGGTCAGCAGGCTTTTGAAAAGCTGAAGGAAATGCTTTGTTCAGCACCAGTTCTGCGAAGTCCCGACTTCAACAAACCGTTCTACGTGCACTGCGACGCGAGTAAAACAGGCGTTGGCGGCGTGTTGGTGCAGAAGACGCTTGAAGGGGATGAATACCCAATCGCGTTTGTGTCTAAAAAACTCAACAAGGCCCAAAAGAACTATTCGGTCACTGAACAAGAGTGTTTGGCCGCCATAGTTTGTATAAACAGGTTCAGAGCTTACATTGAGGGGCATGAGTTCACCGTAATCACGGATCACGCCTCGTTGAAGTGGCTCATGTCACAAACCGATTTGCATTCGCGGCTAGCTCGATGGGCGTTGAAGCTGCAAAGTTTCTCATTTAGGATCGAGCATCGTAGTGGCAAGCTCAATGTGGTGCCGGATGCTCTGTCTCGGGTAAATGAAGAGGAGTTGGCGACTTTGGATGCGAGCCATGGTTTGTTGGTGGACTTGGAATCGCCGGAATTTAAGTCAGAAGAGTATGTAGAGATGGTAGAAAGGGTTAGGGCCAATAACGACAAGTTGCCAGATCTAAAAATTGTGGACAATTTACTGTATCGTAAGTCAGATCATGCAAAGGGAGAGGTGCTGCATGATGTATTCATTTGGAAGTTATGGGTTCCGCAAGGGTTAGTGGGAGAAGTTTTGCGAAATGCGCATGACCATCCTTTGGCTTCCCATGGAGGCATACACAAAACTCTGGAGAGGATACGGCGGTATTACTACTGGCCAGGGTTAGTTGCAGATGTCAAGAAGCACATTCAGGCTTGTGATAGCTGCAAGTCAACCAAAGCTCCAAACACAATCCAGAGACCGCCAATGGGGGTTGCTCCCGAGTCGCAGCGATTCTTCCAGAAGTTGTACGTGGATTTCCTCGGACCATATCCCCGGTCAAGAAGTGGTCACATAGGCATTTTTATTGTTTTGGATCACTATTCCAAATATGTTTTTCTAAAGGCGGTAAAGAAGTTGACTGCGGATGTGGTGGTAAAATATATGCAGCAAGATCTCTTTCACGCTTTTGGTGTGCCGGAAACAGTGGTGTCTGACAATGGCACGCAGTTTAAGTCCGAGGCATTCCAAAAGCTTCTCCGAGAGTATAGGGTTGCACACACTTTCACAGCTCTGTATTCACCCCAGGCTAATGCTTCCGAGCGGGTGAATCGCTCGGTAATCGCTGCCATCCGATCGTACGTACGCGAGGATCAAAAGGACTGGGACGAGCAGCTCAGCAGCATCTGTTGCGCTTTGCGTTCAGCAGTGCATGCCAGTCTTAATACCACTCCGTATTACATGGTGTTTGGACAGCACTTCATCACTTCAGGAGCCACATATAAGCTTCTGAGAGCACTGCGTATGGTGGATGATAAGTCAGCAGTTTTCTCTCGGGAGGATTCGTTGGACTTGGTCCGGAGCAGGGCTCTAGAAGTCATGAAAAAGCAGAACCATAAAAATGAAAGGCAGTATAATTTACGATCAAGGGACATTTCTTACGATGTTGGACAGGAAGTTTTTAGGAAGAATTTCAGGCAGAGTAGTTTTCCCTCAGGCTACAGTGCGAAATTGGGTCCTGCCTTTCTGAAGGCTAGGGTCAAGAAGAAGATAGGGCAGGCTTACTATGATTTGGAAGATTTGCAGGGTCGTTTTGTAGGTCGGTTCCACGCGAAAGATATGCGGCAGTAAGCCAGCTGCTTCAAGCTGCTTGGTTGTCATCCTTGGGAGTTTGACCCCCAAGTCTGATCTTTGGCGGGGGGTTTTTGTAACGCTTGTAGCAGCATCTAGAGTGTTAGCGGGTGGCGCTCTCTGTCGGCCAGGGGAAGGTCAGGTGGCGCCCTCTAGGGCTCAGATTGGATGATCGGGTCAAGGAATTTTCGGAGGAAAAGAGAGTAACAGGGGCAAATGTCAGGCCTTTCACTCAGTGGCCCTTTTAACCTTTTCGAGACCATGAGGTTGGCGCTTAAACGGAAGCGTCTAGCTCGGTCTTTCGCTTTTGGTTCCCCCAGTCAGTGCAGTTGTGCGGAGTGGAAAAACTCCCTTAATTTTATAATACGCGTATACGCACAAGTAAAGTGCGCCGTGACGGTGAAAAAGTCCAGAAGGAAAAGATTTATTTGGCGAAGAGGCGTTGAATTGGTGAGCATGGATAGTCAAAGTTTGAGGGCGGCAACGCCTAATTCCATCGCTTCGTGCAGATCTTGGCGCTCGTTAGCTGTCGCTGGGCACAGGCGACGCCGCAAAGAGGTGCCCTCAGTTGGACACTGGATTGGAGGATCGCTCCCGTGTCCAGGAGAAGATCAGCAGAGGAGTCCCGCTCCATCACCCATATAGGCGGCAGTTGACACGCGCAGAGCTCGGACGAGCCCATTTTTTTGTCTCCCTTGTGCCTCCCTATACGCCAAATACCAGCAGCGCTCGCAAGTAGCAGCGTAGGGGGAAAGGGAAAGAGGGAAGATTAGCCGAAGTTCTAGCAGGCAGAGCTAGTGCTCAGCGGATGGCTGGTTAGTGCCCGTGAACCTTGCAGAGAGACAGCTGCGTCGGCGACCCTGCGCTATTGGGAGCGAGGGAATCCGCAAAGGAATCGCGAGAGACCCCCGTGTGGATCCGGACGGCGGGTGGCCAGAGGCATACCAGATGCCCAAGAGAATTTCATTTTTTTTGTGATTAATTTTGTTTTTTGTGATTTTTGCAACGTTTAGTTCAAAAGAAAAAAATAGTTTTAAGCTTTAACGTTTTTGTTGGTGTCCCAGCAAGATTAGAGTGTTTTTGCAGTAAGCGATGAGAGCGAGAGGTCAGGGAGTGCGCGCTTAGTATATTTTCCTTCCATCTCGATATTTTCTCTCTCTCCCCTCACTCCGTTAAGCAATACGTCGGTGAAAGCGCTTTATTCGATGGATTCCTGACAAGGGTGAGTGCTGTTATGGCCACATAAGGCTGCATTTTATAACAACAGACCGAAACCAGCAGAAATATATTTATTCGCGGACCTGATTAATCATGCGCTAGCCCATCCTCTGCCATCAAAGTTTACGCGTAATACTTTTTGCAAGCCAATGATCGCATGTCTGGAAAATTGTCCTAACAACGATCTGCAGTTTGATCATTTATTCGTATTTATTCATATTTATTTATCATTTGTTCTTATTTATTTATTTGCATTCATTTTTGTCCATTTAATATTATTTATTTCTTGTGCATTTCGTAGCTTAAGTATGTTAGTAGGTTCATTTTTATAGAATTTAGAATATATTTTATAATGTTGTAATTCGTTTTTTTGTTTGCCTTAGCTAGCACTCTCCCCATGTAGGCGTCCCTAGGCAGAAGGGGCCATTCCATATTCAATGAAGGCGGCTTGGAATGGCCAAGGGTAGGGCGGGCGAGACAGTCTCATTGAAGGCGACCAGAGACGGAGACGAAACTCTTCGCAGCACAGACCCTAGCTTTTTCTATTCGGGATAGGTAGTATCTCCCGGTTAAGTTTTCGTCGTAGCACGCTATTTCATTTTTGGTAGAATGAGTATAGGCCACCAGCATGAGGGGGGGCAAGACCATCACCCCAATATCCGACGAGCAGAAGCCGGAAACCTTAAGCGTGCGCTTCCCCTCACTGACCAACAACTAGCCTGGCATAATTTGTATATTTGTGTTCGTGAAACGTTACAATATAGCCTTGTCTGTCTGTCCTTCTGTCTGTCTGTCCGTCTTCTTGAGCGCTTAGAGCTAAGAGCTAGGGCAACCAAATTTGGTTTCCAGACTCATGTGATATCCCACTGCTACAAGTGTATTTCAAAATTTCGCCCCGCCCCCTTCCGCCCACACAAAGAACGAAAATCTGTGGCAGGCACATTTTTAAAAATACGATAAAACTAAACGCAGTATCGTAGATAATGACCATATCTACCAGACTGCCGAATCTGAATCAGATCGGATCATAATTATAGCCAGAATGAAAAATTAATTTTCAGTTGCTTCCCCTGCCCCCTCCTTCCAACGACAACGCAACTCATTTTCCTTCTCGCTCGCACACTCTGCCGCGTTCAGTGCGCGGCGGAGGAGATTTAGAATCTAAATGGAACATGTATAATATAAATGTTAGATGTAGAATATACATAGTATATGTAGATGTAGATAACAGATGTAGCAAAGAAATGTAAATTTTTTTTTTTTTTTAAAATTCAAAAAAATTATAATTTTAAAAATGTATATACTGACTGAGTATGGGTTTAAGGAGAGTCGCGTCCCCAGAAGCGACTCACACGTTCCTTCTCGTTTTTCTCTCTGGTTTTTATTATTATTTTTAAGCTAATCAGATATTTTTTAATAGCTGTGGAATTGAATAAAAAGGCCGAGCAGTTTCGATAGAATATACATACAATTTATTGGAAAAAGTACATATGTATGTAGTTATGTGTGTACATATAAAGTATGTACGATTATGACTATCAGCTAACTGCAGGCCCCGTGCTCTATGCAGAGCATCTTAGAAGAGAGCGAAAAAGCTACAGAAAGAGAGCGTTAGAGCAGCTTGGGGGCTTGGGGCTGCTGCTAAGCTGAGAACGAACGTTAGCTAGAGCGCGAGAAAAGGGCAGGAACGAAGAAGAAGAACGGCAGCTGCCGTGCGTGGGCATATGCGAGAACAATGTGTGTGTACAGTGTGTAGTGCAAATAACGAACACTATTTTGTGTTTGTTTACAAACAGAAATCTGTTAAAAATTAAATATTTGCATCAATGGAAGCAGAAATGTCTTTGTGGCCGATGTGGAGCTGGAGGTCGACAATGAACATCGCAATATTGGTTCAATCCGATCATGCAATCAACATAGTTTTTATCTCCTTTTAAATGATTAAAATGAGTCCGGGTATAAAATTAATAAATAAAAATAAAATAAATAAATTCGACTGCCTTAATTCGATTTAATTTGTATTAATTATTGCACTTTAGTAGCTGGCTTGTACTTATTTCCTTCCATTTGTATGTGTGTGTGTCTTTAAGCGTTTTTACACTTGGCGCATCATATGATTTTTCCGTTAAATGGAATATGCGACAATGATGCCCATTAGAGCCCTGTGGAGCCAAAAAACGCTCAGCAAGACAATGATGCGGCGCAATATTGGCAAGTGTGGCCGTATTCTGTCTAGTATTTTCACAAAATACTGAAATTATTCGGGATATCGATGGGGGGTATCGATCGATGTCGCATCAAACAATTAAAACAAAGCTAAAAAATTATGCGACAAAAGATGCGGCTTTGGTGTAAGCGCCTCGCATCATTTTCCGCACCTTCTACCATGATGCGGCAGTGTAAAAAGGCTACTTTGAACGACGAAAGTTGGAATAATTTTATATTCCGCTCGAGATGGGAAAATACCATCGTTTGCTTTTCTACTGTCTATCGGCTTGTCTATTTTCCGAACTGAGCACGGGTCAGCGAAACACCTGCAGCTAAATTTGCGGTCGAACGAATTTCATTATAGTTTCCATACGAATATCATCCCTGATAGATCGACGGCATAAAACAATTGAAATTGACAAACAAAAATATCGAAACATTTTGCCACCCCTAGAAATAACAGATACTCACATCGCTATCCCGTGCAAGCATTAAGCTTTTGTCATAGCGCTACAAGCATGGGTTCTATGGAGCAGGCGCCTGAGGTGAATGCAGAGACGTCTGAGGCGAATAGAAAAACCCCACCGCTGGTCGGATTCGCTCGAGGCCTGGATCCCGATAAGATTTTGGGAATCGCCCACACGGGTGACCGCCACCCCATTTACATAATAAAGTGGAAGGGATTGGACGACAAAGAAGCTGACCTGGTGACATCCGAAGAAGCTAGAGAATTCTGCCCCCAACTCATAATAGAATATTTTGAGAAGCGCCTTCGCTGGGAAAGCCCAGTTTAACTTCGACAAAATGTACACATAAAACAAAATAAAAACATTTTGTACACACATCTCTCGTCTCGTCTCTTTTATTTTGTTCTTTCTATTATCCCTTCTGTTTCAGCTACGCTTTCTTGCTACTCAAATGTTGCATACATACATACATGTATGTACATATTCGGTAAAAGCAAAGACTGCAAAACCAAGATGTTAAAAGAGGAACAAAATGATTGGTACGGGCGCGCGGGGCTTGTACTTCAATTCTCTTTTAGGCAGAGTTCGCAAATAACTGTTGACCGTGTTTTCCTCTCTGAGCAGAACCCTTCGTTTCTCTTCGCATTTGTTTTCGGTTGACTGCTCACTGCTCTGAGTTGATCTCCTCTGGTTGTGTTCTACACATGTATACACATACACATGTACATACATATACAGCGATCCGCGAATGCCGCAAACGGTAATTATACCCGTACTCAAAAAAGAGTTAAGGGGTATATTAGATTTGTGGTAAAAGTGGATGTGTGTAACGCAGAGAAGGAAACGTTTCCGACCCCATAAAGTCTATATATTCTTGATCAGCATCAATAGCCGAGTCGATATAGCCATGTCTGTCTGTCCGTCTGTCTGTCTGTCTGTCTGTCCGCCTGGATCTCAGAGACTATAAAAGCTAGAGGAACCAAATTTGGTTTCCAGACTCATGTGATATCCCACTGCTACAAGTTTATTTCAAAATTTCGCCCCGCCCCCTTCCGCCCCCACAAAGGACGAAAATCTGTGTCAGGCACATTTTTAAAGATACGATAAAACTAAACGCATTATCGTAGAGAATGCCCATATCTACCAGACTGCCGAATCTGAATCAGATCGGATCATAATTATAGCCAGAATGAAGAAATTAATTTTCAGTCGCTTCCCCTGCCCCCTCCTGCCAACGACACGCTACTCATTCTCTTTCTCGCTCGCACACTCTGTCGCGTTCAGTGCGCGAGCAACCCTAGCGGAGGAGATGTAGAATCTAAATGGTACATGTATAATCTACATGTTAGATGTTCCGCCCCCACCAAGGAAGAAAATCTGTGGCAGCCACAATTTTGAAGATACTAAAAAACTAATAAAAACGCAGAATCGTAGAGAATGGCTATATCTATCAGAATGCCGGATCTGGATCAGATCGGATCATTATTATAGCCAGAAAAAATAAATTGTTTTCCATACCTAACCTACCCCATGCGCTTACTCATTCTCACTCACACACTCTTCAGCGTGTAGTGCACGGTCTGCTTTACCCCTGCACTGCTCCTTTACCCATAATGATTAATATTAATCCCACGCAATTAAACCGCAAACCCTACACTAGCTGCTGGGAGGCGCACTCCATCTCGGTTAGATATTGTGACCAAGAAGCGTAGTCTGCTTGTTGATGTATTAGATTCTATGACTTAAAACAATCTCCTCCCACATAAACAAATCAGTTTGTCCCTTTTGCAACAACCAGGCAGAAAATGGGAGACAGAAAGAGAGAGAGAGAAAGAGCATGCCTTGCGATATCACGTGTTTTAAAAAAGACAACAACCATCGACCGCCCGCCCACCAACCACGGCAATAAGTTAAATGAGTTACATATGCATAAGTTTTTATTAAAGCCTATGAACATACATGTATGTGTGCATCAGCCGTACCCCTCCCTCTCCTTATCTGCTGTTGATGCCTTAAAACAATCCCCCTCTCACATTATCAAATCAACCTGCCTCTTTTGCCAACAGCAAGACCAAAAACACATTAACCAAGGCAAAAAGTTGAACAAATTATGTACATATAAATATTATTAAAACCAATGAACATACATATTTATATACATGCATACGTATATATATGTATGTATGTACATACATACATACATATTTGCAGATACATATCTACATATGAATGTAGGTCCTACATCAGCGATGCCCAGGCCCATTGCCCACGGAGCCCATTTGTTTTAGTACCCTGCAGTTCCAAAAGTCACTTTTCACTCGTGATTCATTCGGTGAATCACTCATGGCATGTCCTCTGCCACTGGTGACTCACTCGTAACCAATGCCTTAAAACCGGAAAAAATAGGTGAAACTCGGGGAGCACCTAGAAAATCATCACCTAAGACCGACGATCGTATGGTTAAACGCGACCCGTTCAAGTCTTCCAGGACGATTTCCAACGAAATTGGGAATGTTGTGTCATCACGGACCGTTCGGCGACGATTGGCAAAAGCAAACCTACCAGGTAGAATTGCTCACAGGGTTCCTTTACTTCGTTCGGCAAATTTACAGATGAGGAAAAAATTTGCACTAGATCGTAGAAACTGGTGCGGACCGGAGGGTGATAAAAAATGGCGTAATATCCTCTGGAGTGACGAAACCAAGGTAAATTTATTTGGAAATGATGCCAAAAGGAATGTTCGTCGTCCGAAAGGCAAAGAATTTGATTCCAGATACACATGTAAAACTGTGAAACATGGAGGTGGTAGCCTAATGGTATGAGGATGCTTTTCATGGTATGGTGTTGGTCCGATTCATCGTATTGACGGAATAATGGACAGATTCGTATGTAAAGATCTATTGGAGACGGTGATGCTACCATATGCCGAGGATAATATGCCACTTCTATGGAAGTTCCAGCAGGATAATGACCCGAAGCACGCCTCTCGAGTAGTAAAGAATTGGTTCCGAGAGCAAAGTATGGATTTTCTTGGGTGACTCACTGGTGAAACTCCAGATGAAATTTGTATGGACATGTCCGCTTTTGTCACTCGTGAAACTTCATATGAAATTGTCACTGAACTTTCTAGTGATTTCACCGGTGGCTTATACTTATTAGCCACGAGTGATTTCACTTGAGACACTTCCGAAAATGTCCTATATGAAATCACACGCGACATTTCTCATGAATATTAAAAAATTTCACGGTTAATTTAAATTCTAAAGCTCCGTACAAGCTCCTTAAACAACATCATTTAAATACAACTAAAATTTTTTATTTTAAAGTGCTTTTCTTGCATTTTTTTCAATTATATTATTTTTTTATATTTAAAACGGCCTTCCTGATGGCACTATCCACCGACTCGATCGGATTATGCATCCGCAAGGCTCCTTGTTCAGTCGCATATTTATGCAGTAATTAATATTACATAATATACACTTATCGAATAAGTCAGGCCGACCCATGTAACGGGAGACATAATAACAAACGACAAGGCATTGTAGCTGAGTCAACAATAACCGCTTCTGCAGCAATTTCTGCCAACGATGCGATCGCTCGTCAGAGGGCAAAAACACTGGTGCAATTGCTGACTATCACAATTGCCCAATAACACAATATCATATTAAATCCAAATTAATTCAATATTAATTCCAATTCCCTTTTACCATATTCTTACTAGACTCAGCACTTTCTGTACCTTTTGTTACCTATAAATAGAAATTAAGTTTGTTGAATAAAATCAGTATCAGAAACAGTACCATCACTGCCTGTTCACTCATTCTCTACAACTGCAATCAACAGAGGCTGTCGCCGTGTCTTCAGACCCTCATTTGCTCGACGTAGGAAACCCTCTCCGCAGTCCAACTGGTTCAAGTTCTAGTTGCGACGACAAATTTTTAGACGGTTTATGTACCGTATGCATACCAAAACACACACACAAACACACAACACTCCTGAAATTAAAAAAAAAAATAATTTTTATATTTTAAATACGTTTTATTTCTTTTTATTAAAACGAATTAATGAATTGTTAGACATTCTTAACTTTTATTTCGTCTTACCCGTTAGAACCGAATAGAGCCCAGCCCGGGATCTGAAACCTTTTTTTTACCGCAAGTCCCGTCGAGGTTGTAGTTTTTCAGTCCTTTTCTAGCAGCTTCCAAACTTGTTTGATCTGTAAATATATACAAAATCATGTAAATAGCTTTAAATCGTTTAAGATAAAGTAATATTGTAATTTGTATGGCGCATGTAGCTTCCCTCCTTGTTCCGTACTTACGTAAACATCTTTTAGCTGAGGGGTCATGTGCTCCTCGAACATATCGAGCTCCTCCTCTGATTTCACTGGGAACGATATGCTCCCTGGGACCACCTGCTCTGCCTTCACCTGGACTTTAACGAGAGCAGCAACTTCGGCTAGTTTATCCGCCATAACATTTTTTTCCATCAATAGACGGTTCTGGTCCCGGAGGAGCTGCATCTCTTCTGAAATATGAAAATATATATATTAATGAATTATTTTATAATGAATTAATTAATTATTATTACACTATTCTGACTGCCTTCGACTGACCTCAACCTTTCCCCTAGTTGATCCCTTTCCCTTTTAACTAGTCTACGAATCTGACGAGGACCAACCATTTTGGTACTTTTGCCTATATAAATATTTCCTATCGAAACCTGTAAATTAAAAAATTAATTTTTTAATATTAAATAATATAAATAAGTTTAAAGTTACTTCAGTTACTTGGGTTTCACTAGGAAAAGACAAACGAAAAACAGGCAAAATAGGGTATTAGGTTGAGCCAATGTTTTTTTTAATTTAAACGGAAAAACCTTTAATTTTTTTATCTTGGGTTAAATTATTATATTAATGTTTTTATTTTTATTTTAAAAAAATGTTTAGAGGTTGCTACCGAGACTAAAAAGTTTAAATCAAGAAAATTGAAAATTTTTTTTTTTTATTAATCAATTTTTGCCAGCAAATAGATTGCATAACCAAATATATATATTACCTCAGCTTATTATTATTATTAAAATGAACTAGTGTCTAAGTTTCAATATTACTTAAAAAAAAGCGACGAATTTTAAAATTATATATAACAAAATATTGTATTTTCTATTCGTGGTAGCAACCCCTAAAAGTTACAAGTCAAAATTTTTCTCTAGAACTTTCTATGAAACGGAAAAAATTTTCAACTTTGATTGCTCATATCTCTTAAACATGAATACCGAATATTTTGAAAATTACATTTTCGAAAGCTCTGGAAAATATAAATGAGTTTATTCATTTTATCCAAAGCGCTCATAAAATTCTTTGACTTTTGTCACCCCCCTTCCGCTGAGGCTCCTTTGTGCGACGCACTCGCCGAACACATTTCTAGAATGTTCTAGACGTATTTTGTGTTGCATTCTGCTTTCTGCATTTTAGATTTTATTAAAAACCAAGTAACACTTAAACTTAAAGCGCACTGTTATCACTTAGTTCACTTACCTGAATTAGTTAATCGTAAAACCTGGAAATAAAACACTTTTTTTGAAACTCAGACGGAGACAAAACACCCCAGCCAGACGCAACGAAAAACTAATTGTCTTTCCTTACCGCTTTGCTACTGTTTCTTTTGTTTCATCTCCTCTTGACGCGTGTCATTTTCATCTCCTTTTTTACGCGTACCCTTTCGATTGTGATACATATCCGACTATAAGTTACTTTTTTCCTTGACCAGCGAAATAATATGGACATAAATAAATAGAATTTAGTAAACTAATTTTTTCATAGTTATATAAGTCTATTATTTAATCATGGTAACAATAAGATTAAATTATGGTAGTACCTATATATAAAATTAGTTTGCTTAAATGATATCGCTACTATTATTATATAATAGACTTTAATAACAATGTACTTTTTATTAGGCTACCAAATAATAATAATAAGGCTATTGATATAAATAATTGAAGTAAATAATTGCGCTCAAAGTTTAAGAGTATAAAAAAGTAGGTGCGCCATTAAATATTTTTCGGTACTTCTTTTTCACGAAAAATATGCTTTTGACTCTGGCATAATGGAACAGTGAGAACAAAGAGTGAGAAGGGGCGAGAGTAGAAGAGTGAGTAAGAGGGAGAGGGAAATCTATGGATATCTGCTTCTCTTTCTTACACATCCGTTTCGGTTAGGAGCAGTGGAGCTTGGAAAAATTCTCTGCTGACGTCGACGTCGTCAACGGCAGCGAAGTCGACGTCGAACAATTTTTCATATGAATTTTTTCATGAGGTGACTGCTTCTGGCAGTAGGGTAATTGCCCTCAGCATAGGAAACGAATTCTTGTATGCATACACAGTTTGTTCTGTGTACCAGCCCTGTAGTACTGGGCACTAGTTCGGAGGTGGTGATATGACCCGTCCCTAACAGACCACCACTACCAACTGGACAAACCCTAAACAATGCTATTCTTCATTTCCACTTTTACCCGCAAAAGCCTAGGGCATGGGGACCAGTGACGCCACATCGTTTACCACCGAACTAGTGAAATGGGTACCCATCTGAGGGTAGTGATTTGGGTACCCATCTAAGGGGTAGTGAAATGGGTACCCATCTGGTAGGTAGTGAAATGGGTACTCATCTGGTAGGTAGTGAAATGGGTACTCATCTGGGGGGGGGGGCCCCAAGGGGTAGTGAAATGGGTACCCATACCCAAAATTATAAAAACTCGTGCAGTTAACAATTTCAAAAATTTAATTTTTTTAATTTCTTTGTTTTTAAATTTCAGTACTTTCAGTTGTTGCCGTTGGCTTTGCAATTTTGAAATGTCTTTTTTTTTTTGCAGTTGAAGAGCTTTTCTTAGCTGTATTTCTGCTGATCCAGTCCCTGCATCTACAGCTATAGCATCTATAAATATAAAATTCAAATACATATTAATAGGCAGGAAAATTTAACTTAGAAGGACAAACAGATATGCATACCAAGCAACACTCCATAAAAATTCTTATGATTTTTCAGCGCCGACTTGCCTTGGACTCCATCCACGTTATAGGCTAACACAACGGCATTAGAAAGAATATTTTTACAATTCTTTAAAATACCGTTCGGCAGGATAATAGTTTTTATTGCTTCAATCTGTAAAAATACAATTAGAATAAACAAAATTTTGTTTGTTTGCTGTTTATATCTTTGTCCATCTGTACCAGTCCCAGGACAGATAGTACCGGGAAAGATTGTAACATAGTTTTCCATGCTGCCTCACCAGACCTTTTAGGTTGCCGGCTTGCTCTGCGACGGCTTCGACCAACACTTGCATTTGCCTTTGAGTTATATTATGGTCAGCTAAAAACAAATATACAGATTAATTCAATTAAAATATTTTTTCATACAAGTCATACCCCGTAAAGAGCACACATCAGCAGAAAGGCCACCCATGGATGCCTCAAAGCGCTCCACAGTAGCTGTAAATTATGCCTCAAGGCGCTCCATAGAAGCTGTGACCGATGCCTCAAGGCGCTCCATAGAAGCTGTGACCGATGCCTCAAGGCGCTCCATAGAAGCAGTCACATCACCACAGTTGCAATAGGACTTGTTCTCTAAAATGAAAATTGTAACAATTTTGGGGTGCTACAATTATTTGTAAGTATATTTTAACACTTACCGCTCAGGACTTTCCGACATATTTTCAATTTTTTTTCTGCTAAAATTTAATAAGGAATCAGAGAGAACTCTCTACATTTTTGTTTTTTTTACGAAACAAGGTAGGAAAATCTTCAAAAGATGCCTCTCTCGCCGTCGTGTGGGGCATGTCCGATTCACGCTTAGCACGAGGGCTTTGCGTGCCTACGGACTAAAAACCTCCTTTTTAAATTGTAGTAAAGTTTTAGAGTTCAATGTTTATAGGATAAAACAAAGCAACTTAATTTTTTACGTGATGTAGCATTGGCATTACTATAAGATCACTTAAATATGGAATAACGATAGCCTTGTATTCAATTTGTCTTAATGAAAATATTTCTTCCGTAGAAGAAGGTTCTGTGTCCGATAAATAGATTCCTAGGCTGGATGAAAGCATGGGCTCAGTATAATAGCTCCTTAAATTTGTCAGTCGTCGTCCTATAATGGATCTATCAAAATCGTCTGAAATTGATAGAATAACTACAGGTATACTTCCTTCTATATAGCAGTAGTTGTTAGGTGTCTTTTCTGTTAAGACGCATCCCTTAAATAGTATTACTTTTTTTCATTTGAGGAAAGTGAGTCAAGTGAGGAAATCGTGAAACTTTTTTCGTCTATTTTTCTATATATTTGTTCCAATATACTTGATGGCTTTCTGACGTATCTCTTCAACAGCTGTAAATAGTTTTCGAAAGCGTATGAGGAGCCCTCTACTGGATCTCCCACTTGTTTGATAGTTTCTTTTACATGCAATAAACTGTGAATATTGTACGATACAGTACTCTCACCAAAAATAAGGGGAAAATTTTCTACAAAATCATTTAAAATGTGCTGGGAGGTGTCTATATTTGATTCTCGTAGCTTTGGGTAGCACAGCAGCCTATGTAAAATGTAATGCACAATGTAAAAGAAGGAAAACATAATATTGTTCTTCAGTGAGTTCATTTTTTAAAACAAAAATTCCTGTGTATAGTAAGAATTGTCGAAATTCTGTAGCTTTCCACTTTAATAGTTCATTTAAAGCTCTGGGCTTCCTTGCAAACTCTCTGGGTATATTTTTACGTAAGGAAATAAGTTTTTCTGATATATTTAATAAGTTGGGTTTTGCAATTTTATTACCAATTTTATTGGTCACTAACCTTACAAGAAATTTTCGCATGACTCCCAAATCAATTAAATGCATACAGTCCAAGGGAATTTGGGTAACCATTCTGATGTTTAATTTTTCAAATGCGGACTGCTTTGCCAAGTATTTTTGGGAATGATGTGTAGGGTACTTTCTGATTTTGAAATCGTCGTCTGTTATTAAATCTCCGCATTCAATTTGATATGTTAATGTGCCATTTATCTTTCTTCCTACTTGGGTACACTTTGAACATCCATGTGAAGATGTATGTCCAGGAGTACCACTGACAAAAGCCCTGGCATCACACACAATAGCCCTTACACTTATTTTAAGTTGTTTTTTGCCTATCTCGAGTCCGTTTTGCATTAATTCCTCTAACTCAGAAGTAAATTTGCTTAAAAATTCGTCACAGCAGGTGGGTTTTGATTTCCCAAGAAAAATTCCAATTGGCAGAATGGGTGCATTTTTCACATTAGCTAACCGAATGAGGATAGGCCAAAGTTGTGCATTGGAGCTTTTATAAAGCGGAAGACCATCTATGTTAACATAAAAATACAAATTTTTTTGTAAATTTAATGAATCCAGTTTAGTCAGTTGATTTTTTAAGCCAATATGTAAGTAAAGGCCACCGTCAATTTGAACTATATCAGCTTTTTTTTTCCCAAGTGTACTTATAAAATGGCGCAACTTCCAACTTATTTCTTTTTAATACTCGAACTAGGTTTACAGCGCATTTTCTCGTTGGCCTATGCTTCAAAAACCAATACTTTAAATCCTCACTTAAGTTCATTTTATTCCCACTTTCCGTCTTTATCACTTCCATTTCATTTTCAATTTCTCCGATTTGCAATTAGTTTCCTTCCTAAGTCTACGTAAATGCCGATTGCTATGTTTACCTATGTTTAAATAAGTTTTTTTTTTTTTATATTAAGTTACTTTCAACCGTGATTAGTTGAAAGATTTATTTGGCCTCCACGTCTGATATGGGTTAGCGCCACCTCCTATGTTTAAATAATTTAATTGATTAATGTTCACTTTTTTTTCACTGGAACTCACAAGCGCGTCTCAACAAGTACAGCCGAAAGCAATAGAACATTCCAGCAATACAATGCCAAAAAACGAAAACGTAGCAGCGTTCTGCTCCGTAGACGCAGCGCTTTCATTTTTGGCTTCTTTTCTTTCTTCTTTTGTTTCGTTTTTTTCGTCTACTGGTGAGACGTTGCAGCCCATCGAACTAGTTCGCTGGGTGGTACGCGGTGGGTTGTAAGGTATACAGAGTAAAATTATTTTCTACTCTTTGAGTGGTTCGGCGTTCGCCTACCATAGGGTTACTTCGGTGGGTACCCATGTACGGACCAGCGAAGTAGGTAGTTCGACAGGGTCAATCGCCACCGCCAGTACTACAGGGAGCATACCGAAAGCCCAACACATGCAAAGAACTTTGTGTGTATGCGATCCGTCCAGCAAAAACCGGTTTTGTCTCTTCTCTGATTGGTGTTACCCGACTTTTCTTATGATTTTGTTGTTGTCCTTTCTTCGAGTTTGCACTGTTCCCTTATTGGTATTTGTGTTTTTGTTTGGGAGTATTGGTGAGTGCCCAGCCGTAAGCTGACTTTGGGCATCGCTGTCCTACATACATGCTGCTCTTTAAATCAGCCGTTATATTTTAGGGTGGGGAGGGGGACCAGCGAATGCAGGTTGTCATCTAAACATCCCTATGAAAATAATGAGAATTGTCCGTTAAAACAAAAGCGAAATCTAAAACACGAGCGGCTGGCTCTGTCTCTGTCTCTATCTCTCTCTTTCCCCTTCCGCAATCAGGCCCTTTTGCCAACAGCGCGACCAACGAGAGGGAGAGAGAGAGATAGAGCATCGTCTCCTTCCACCCAAGCAATTGGTAAACAATTTGTTGGCAATTTCATAAATTTATATGCATATGCACGTATGACTACACCTACATGTATATTTACATATTTATGTTAGTATTAAAATATATATTTAAGATATTGCCGATCTTTCATTTAAGCAGGCCATCCACGATGGAATTTGTTGGAAAACATGTTGTATATTATGAATTTCATTTGCCCACCAACGAGTGCGAACATTTCTCGCAAACATCATTTTCTTTAACTTATCAACGAGTAAACATGTCAGAGGACACCGAGACAGTAATTGCCTTAATGGCAATACATATATGTTTGGAGAAAAAAAAGAAAAAAGGGAATGCAGGCAATGTATAAATTCTTGCAAAAATTGTTTTGACATTTTAATTGAAGGTGTTCACTCAAGCAAAAATGTTTACAAATGATGTTCGTGCCAAAATTGCCATCCATTGACGAACATGTTGGCACGAACACAACGAAGATAGAATAATTTCTATTCTCTTCGAACACAACATCGAACTCGAAATTACGACCCGAACGCTAAACACCACCAACGATTCGAACCCAACATGTTTTCCGAACAAATTCTATCGTGGATGGCCCGCTTTAGCCTTTACATGCAGCTGTTAAAATCAGCCGTTTATTTATGTATGGGAGGGGTGACACGCAAATGTTTTGACTCTAAAAATTCCTGTGGAAGGAATGAAAAAATATGTCTTTGAGTCTTTCTCTCTATCTCTCTGTTTCCACTTGAGAGTTCTCTGCCCACTCAGGCAAGTTCTCTCTCAATTGAGAATATGCGCGGCTGTCTATTTACACACATGTTAGTTAACGTACCCGTTCTCATAAGAATATTGTTCAATTTATAAACAATCTTTGGCTTCCCATAGTAGGTCATAAACAATCTTTGGCTTCCCATAGTGTGCTGTAAACAATCTTCGGTTTTCCTAATTGGAAGTCAGGCCACCCCAGCCTTATTATAAACAATTGTTCATATCATTTAA
The DNA here is from genome assembly GCF_018151105.1 of Drosophila obscura. Classification (NCBI taxonomy): domain Eukaryota; kingdom Metazoa; phylum Arthropoda; class Insecta; order Diptera; family Drosophilidae; genus Drosophila; species Drosophila obscura. Next base: position 128,834 of record NW_024542827.1, on the reverse strand, counting down.
GTTGGAAGCCAGGCCACCCCAGCCTTATTATAAACAATCTTCGATTTCAATTAGAAATCCATTTGCGTTGCAGCTTGTTCGATTTCAATTAGAAATCCATTTGCATTGCAGCTGTGGCTGATTTCTGCAAACACTGCTATTTGGAATTTCACAATTCCTCAACTGGATGATCTAATCCAAGCCGATCGAATCCGATCGAACCCGAAATGTTTATGGAAGCTCCCCGAAGAGGACTCAAGGAGGTTTCATGATAAGGAAATTATTAGACTTAGAGCAGTTGGTTTCTAACATCAGAACTGGACAGTTCTAGTTAAAAATTAAGTTGCGTTTAAGCCGGTTGAATGTAAAAGCCTTTGAACTTAATCCTTTTGTTAAATAAAGTTTTTTTTAAAACTCAACTTTTTCCCGCGATAATTTAATTGGCGCCCAACGTGGGGCAGGTGACATAAAAAGTGCCAAAAGTTTAACAGCACCACACCTGTGTTTTGTAGGAGGGTGGATGTTGGTCGTTCCCACAGTTCGGATTCCCAATAAATAAAAAGGCGGGGGCGTCAACTATAATTGGCGTGCACAAAGCTGAGGGCTGAAGACGGTTGTAGATAGGCGCGTAGGTGTCGAGAGACTGTTCTCTCCCGCTCGGCCTACGGCTAGCGCCCGTGATGGAGCGCCGAGTGGATCGCGTCCACGCCGCGCGAGAGCGAAGGGCATGGGAGAGCGCGCGAGCTAACAGAGCGCTGTTAACCGCGCTGCTGCCCTAAACATCCTCCCCCCCTTGCAGGACAGCAACATCACCTCCTCCAATCCATCCGAAAACAGTGCTTTGGGCCACTGGAAGGCCGTCTCCTCGAGCAAGGAACCCGGGCTGGATCACCTTCTGGTAGACATCCGCTCCCAATACTAGAGAGACGGTGGCCGGGCGATGGAATTGCTCATTGGCAAGGCTGATGTCGTTGAACCTGACCCGAGTCGCCTCGCTCAAGGGTCGCAGCGGCGTGCGGACGCGTAAGCGGGGCGCCAGTTTGAGGACCACGTCCAATTGGACATCGCCGGTCCTAGCGCGGATAATAGCTGTGGCAACCTTCTCCGCTCCGATGCGCGTGCTGGGCAACTTTAAGTCGGCGGTCAAGGAAGCGTCAATGCAGCTCACAGGCGTGCATGGGTCGATGAGCGCCGTTGTCTCGTGGGTTTTTGTTCCCGTGTCCAAGACCACTCGGGCTGTCGGGAGGCAGTTGGTGCTTCGGTGCTGGAACAGCGTATCGACCGATGGAGCCGGATGACCCACGATGGGTCGGCGATCGGCTCGGGACACTGGAGCTGGAGACGGACCTGGAGTCACGGCTGACGACTCCGAGCGGGCTGGACGCTGAGAGGGCCACGTCTTTGGGCGTCTTGCGGGAACCCGTTGGCGGCGATCGGCTCGGGACACCGGCGCTGGAGACGGACCTGGAGTCGCGGCCGACGACTTTGAGCGGGCTGGCCGCCGGGAGGGCCACGTCTTGGGGCGTCTTTCCGGAGAACGGGGGCGGCGATCGGCTCGGGACACCGGAGCTGGCGATTCCGAGCGGGCTGGGCGCTGGGACGGTCGCATGTGGAGCAGCGTGTCATGGTCCTTGTGGCACACCTTGCACCGGCCACCACTTCGGCAATCCTTGCCAGAGTGCTGATGAGCCAGGCAGTTCCGGCAGTATTTGTTTACCAGCACGGCTCGGAGCCTCTTCGCCACGCTCAGCTTGAGAAAGCTACGGCAGTCCCGTAGTGGATGGCTTCCGGAGCAGACTCGGCAGCGGTAGGAAGCTTGTACTCGGGAGCGTCTGCTCCATGAGGTGTGGTTGACACGGGGTTGTGGAGCCATCAGGATCTGGATACAAAATGAACTGGTTTGGAATAGAATCGGAGAAGCTGTAACGAATCGCATTCCAACTCATTATTCTCAGGCGCGGTGTTGGGCATGGGAGAGAGAGGAGCACGCTGTATATTCCGGCTCAGGCTCGTCGGCTAGGGGGGGTGGTGATCTTGCTCCCCTCCCATGATTGGCCTTTCTTCACTATAATATTCTAAATAAGTTGCGTGCTAGGGACAAGCGAAAACCGGGATAGAGAATCCCACTTACTTCCGACCAACAAACAACACTAAAGGGAATGGAACTACTCCGCTGCACCTACTGGTTCTCCTACTACGACCTCAGGTGTTGATGAGGCGTAACATGCCCACCCTACCGATGGCCATTCTGCCCCCTGGCCCACATCCAAATGGCCCCTTCCTTAGGGCAACTCTTCTAGGGCATGGGATTAGCCGATGTCAAATACAAATTTGTTACTAGCACATTATAAAATTTATTTACGAACTAATGATTATGGATTCCCAACGACATATCAGAAAAAAAAGAATATAAATACAGGTAAATATAAATAAACGTAAATAAAACAATGAACATAAAAGTGCAAATAAATATAAATGATTGAATATAAATAAAAAAGATCAATACAAAAACAAATTGCGCTCCGCTTGAGCTTTATCCCTATTGCCAGCAACCAAAAAGAGACCCAAAAGGAGACGAGGAAAAAGCACTCAACTCCGAGTGAAACGTCTGTCTCTATTGCTGTTCTTTTCTCCGCGCCGATCGATGCTAAACCTTCGACTCAATTAACGGACCTATGCATTGTTTGCCGCTTTTAATCGGACCTGAGTAATAATGAAACAAATTTCCACTCATACCTTTTATGCAGCTCGTTGCTCCATCGACGAAAGCGCTTTCCTCGACGAACACCTAGAATGCTGTGGGTGGAGAAAAATTGCAAAGTATTGGGCCGGGAAACATATTAGCATGGATCGGTGGTGAAGACGAGGGCCAGCACTAACGGAATTGCACAAAACTCACTAACCCTAACTTAACTCAATTATTAAACTATATATATTTTTTTTCTCCCTTTCTACACTTCACTTAATCCTACTGTCTTCTCATTTCTCCGCTCCTGCCTTCCTCCTCTTCCTTCTTTAGGGTGAAAAGAAGACTAGAAAAAACTGTTCTTTCTTCCGCTTTCTTAAACTTCTGTCCAGAAACGATTTAAGCTTGGCTCCCGCGGTTATATTCTGGCCTCCTCTTCTACCGATGGTGGGAGGTGTTGGGGACGTTAAGGGAACGGGAATCATACACTACAGCCACGTATTTATGCACTCCTCGATGCACCCGCCGGTATATATGCCGACGCCTGGCTGTTCGACACTAAATCCAGCTCGACTTGATATCTCTGCGCTCGCCTCTCCGCTCTGCCGAGCGCGTTTTGGTTGCAGCCAACAACAACCAATAAATGCGCTTTTAATTCTGTTTTCTGCTGCTGCTGCTTGCTTGCCGGCTTCGACTGGTTGCATCCCGCAACTCAACACAGTTTTTAGTGGAGTTTTTTTTTGTTAAGCCCCAAACTAAGGAAAAAAAGATTTCTTGACTGCTTTTCTCCCCGTTGCTTTCCCCTGTCTTCTCGGTAACTTACCCCAAACGGACTCAGCGCTATCTGGGTTTTCCGGTGGTCGACACAACCTTCACCCTCTTCAAACTCGGCACAATCACAGTAACAAATAGAAACTTAATAATCAGTACCGGGGAGCAAATTTTCACAAATTTATTGCGGCCACTACACAACCGGCTCGATCGACTTTATAGAGGGAATTGACGAGATGGACGCTAGCGTTCTGGCGCCAAGTCCTCTAACAGGTCCACGGCATAAGAGAGAGTTGACATTTGAACCTGTTAGCGCATTTACTTTCCGCCTTGACCCTATATTCGCTAACCCACTTGAGCACTAGATGGCGCCACCACAACCCACCTATTTTCCCTACTACAAGCGCTACAAAGCATTAGTAACGTGCTAGGAACAGGTGACAGGCACTTCTCTAAGTACTGTTGGAAGAACAAACGAGGGCTTTTTGGAGGCGAAAAGAAACTTGGATGAAATAGTAGACACGGAGAGGCATTATTAAACGGGCTAGGCACAGGACGCCTTCCGTTATTGTTTTACGGGACGAGGGAGTTCCCCCGGAAGGAGAACGACTTTTGCGACCAGGCGTTTGAGCACACCGCGTTCAGTAAGAATGTCTACCACCCGAACCCTGTTATCGGCGCCGGGATACACGGACTGTACTCTTCCGAGTCGCCAGTCGTTAGAAGGCAGGTTATCTTCTTTCACGATAACCATATCGCCGATCTGAAGATTGGGCATATCTGTCTGCCACTTGTTGCGCTTGTGGAGTTCCTTGAGGTACTCATCCTTCCACCTCTGGCAGAACTGCTGGTTGAGGGCCTTCAAATGCTGCCACCGATTAATGATCGACTGGAGGTTCTCTTTAATTTCGGGCTCTGCGGTCGCCATTAACGGTCCTCCGATAAGGAAGTGCCCTGGAGTGAGGGCCAGCAACTCCGTCGGACTTTCGGACATAGGTGAGAGTGGCCTGGAATTTAGGCATGCTTCAATCTTAGCGAGCAGCGTCGAGAGCTCCTCAAAGGTATATTTCCGGGTGGACGTGGCTTTGTAGAAGAGCGTTTTAAAACTCTACGCCGGCTTCCCACAGGCCCCCCATATGTGGAGCTCCTGGCGGGATGGAACGCCATGCAACCCGTTGATGGCTGTATGCCTCAGTCACCGAATCCTGGAACGCCTCTAGAAAGTCCCGAGAAAGTACAGTTGCTGCTCCCACGAAAGTTTTTCCATTGTCGGAATGGATACGCTGCGGACAACCTCGTCTAGCGACGAAGCGAGCGAAAGCTGCTAGAAACTTCTCGGTGGTTAGGTCGGTAGTAGCCTCCAAGTGAATGGCCTTCGTGGAAAAACATACAAATACGCACACATAACCCTTGGTGATCAGGCACGCTTTCCCCGGTATAGTTCCTTATGTCGAAAGGACCTGCATAGTCAATACCGGTATGGGTAAACGGTCTGGAGAAAGAAGTTCGGTCTGTCGGGAGATTACCCATCAGTTGGGTCTGTAGCTTCTTCTTGTGGATGATGCAGACCTTGCAGGAGTTCACCACGCCCTTCATCAGGTTCCGGATTCTCGGGATCCAATATTTGCAGCGAATGAGAGGCGTCATCAGTTGACTGCCGCCATGGAGAGTGATCCTGTGCGTGAAGTGAGCGAGCAGACGAGACAGGCGGAAACTATAGGACAGGATGATTGGATGGCGCTCATCATACTTCAGATCTTGTGAAGCTGTGAACCGGCCACAGGCTCTCATGATCCCCTGTCGGTCTAGAAAGGGGTTCAGATTCAAAATAGAGCTTGAACTTGGCACGGGACGTTTACCACTCAGGCAGTGAGATTCTTGGGGGAAGTCCCGGCGCTGAGCCTCTAGGATAAGAGTTCGCTACGCTTCGTTAATTTCCCCACTAGTGAGGTGGTCCCTACATCGTCCCATCCCAAATCTTGCAACCAGATCTCCTGCATAAAAATCTTGGACCGGACGATGAATGGGGCTAGCCACCCCGCGGGGTCAAACAGCTTCGCAATTTGGCAAAGAACATCTCGCTTGGTGTAGGATAACTCAAGCGTGTACACGGGAGAAACAAAGAAGAACTCGTCTGACGCCGCCTTCCAGCGAACTCCGAGGGTCTTTGCCGTGCTCTCGGCATCGATTTCCAGAAAATCGGTGTGCAGGAGGTGGTCACTCGGAAGCTCGTCCAAAATCTCCTTTTGGTTGGACGTCCATTTGCGCAGTGGAAAACCTGCAGAGCTGAGGGCGGCCTGCAATTCGTGGATAGCCAGCTGAGCCTCCTTGATGGAGTCTGCCCCGGCTGGGACGTCGTCGACGTACATGAAATGCCGTACAATGTGACTTGCCTTTGGAAATCGCGACTGGATGTCGTCGGCAAGCTGTTGCAGTACCCGGATGGCTAGAAACGGAGCGCAATTGACACCAAAGGTCACGGTTTTCAGCTCATAATCCCGAATCTCACCCTCCTGGTTTCGAAATAATATTCGCTGGAAGGGCGTGCACGTTGGATGTACCCAAATTTGGCGATACATCTTTGTAATGTCGGCGTTGAAGACGTATCGGAAATAGCGCCACTTCAGGATTTGGAGGGTTAAATCGGATTGGAGGACCGGACCAGCATGAAGAAGATCATTCAAGCTCGTGCCGTTCGCAGAAGGGCTGGACGCGTTGAATACCACGCGGACTTTCGTGGTAGTGCTCTCCGGCTTGATTACCGCATGGTGCGGAAGATAATAATTGGCGGACTCGTTAGTGGACGGAACCTCTGTCATATGATCGAGATCTAAGTATTCCTGGATCACAGAGTTATACTGTTCTTGAAATTTTAGCCGATTCTCATTTCGGAGAAACTGAGCTAGGGCAATGGACCTTGAATGCCCCAGGCCTGATCCACAATGATCGGGGTCACGAAACGGCAGTGTTACCACGTACTTTCCACTTGACGTTCTTGACGTGGTTCGAAGAAAATTTCTTTCGCAATAGGAGTCCGACTCTCCTGCTACCTTGATAGGTAGATCCTCCACCTCCCAAAACTTTGTGAGAAGTGTGTCCAATGGAGCATCGCGGACGTGGGAAATTTGGGTGGAGAAAGATGGAGAAAGATTAACTGTACGCTCGGCGTCATCAGGGAGCGAATGGACAAATCACAGAGCTTCTTGGATTGAGCTGCTACAGTCTGATTTAGGCCTGAAACCTGGGCCTGAATAAGGCGGAATGGCAACTGGATGATATTAAAGAGACGTTCCGTAATGAACGTCGCCTCGGAGCCCTATTCGATCAGAGCGCGGGCACGGAAATTTGTCCCCCGGTGGCAGATGTTGATTATTGCCGTACCGAGAAGCACCGCTCTTGTTTCCGAAGCAAAATAGTTCTGAACGTTGGGCGGAGCGACGGAAGAAGCGGGATCCTCCGCTGTTGTGGAAGTCAGCTCGCTGGGAGCTGGAGTCCCCCGATGCAGGAGCGTGTGGTGGCGGGTTCCACAAGTGAAGCAACTGTGGGCGCTTTGGCATTCACGGAGCTGATGACCTCTAGCGAAACAGTTCAAGCACAGCTGCCTTTTTTTAATGCAGCTGGCTCGTGCATCCACAGTCATTTGTAGGAAGTGCGGACACAGTCGGATCGGATGGTTCTCTTTGGAACAGAGATCACACGTTCTTCTCTTCGGACTCACTTGTGTCTGGAAGGAGTGAAACTTCCTTGGCACGGGACTACTTTGAGACCGGAACGGATTGGAGTTGCTTCCGGAGGATTGCGGATTCAAGGAACCTTTGGACGATGGTGGGGTCGGATTTCCTTTGGAAGTGGACGGGTCGCTCTCGCGGGTCGCGTCAAATAGCGCTGAGTGAGGAAGGCGTCGATTTCCGTCCATGGAGGCACCTCCTTCTTGTCTGTGACGGACGCTTCCCACAAAGACCGGGTCAACTTCGGCAACTTGGAGGCACAAATATTAACGAGGAGGCTATCCCAGTTGTCGGTGCAGACCTTGGAGTGAGCAAGGGCGGTGAGGACCCCTTGCATCGTGCTTTGAAGCTCTTTTAAAGCTCGACTGGTCTCGGACTCGACGCGAGGCAAAAAGAGCAAAATATTTATCTGGTTGGTCACCAGGAGCCGATTATTTTCATAATGGTTTCGAAGGGCCGACCATGCCGACTCGAAACCATCGTTTGTGAGCAGGGACTTCTCGACTATGGCCTTCGGATCGCCACTTGTCTTCGCGGTGAGATGGTACAACTCTCTACCGGAGACAGCCTAGAATTATTTATGTAAATTGCAGTAAATAAATCTCGAAAAGTAGGCCAACGGACGTAATCTCCTGCGAAGACCTCGATGTCGCAGGGAGGCAGTCGGCAGCCGCCCTGGTAGGTTTGCGGTGCAGACGGATGGACTGCTGTTTGGGCCAGCTGAGCATTGAGGTCGGCGAGGCACTGCTCAAATACCCCATAGCACTCGCCGTACTTCTCTCGGATGTCTTCTTGGACCCTTGGGTCCTCGTCAACCATCACTGCGGAGCAAGCTTTATATTCCGCCTCGACATCCGCCCACATACTCAGAATTTGTCCTCAGCGAACCTCGGAAAGAGATGCGGATGGAGCGGAAGTGATGCGCGCTTCCAAATGAGACAGCCGGCCAATGGCGGCGGCTAATTTTGCTCGTGCAGTAGTGGTGGCGGGTTGAGCCATTGTGATGGAAGGTCTCGAGCTGACGGGACTATTACCGAAGGAGCTGGTTTGATCGCCTTGGATCCGAGCTGGCACCTTGAGAGTGACGGGAGACGGGAAGAGAACCGACTTGGTCCTCGCAGCTGGGCTGCTACTGGCTGCTCTGGGAGTGACTGGCGACTTGATCTTTTGAGTGGGGGTAGTTCCTGAAGCGGAAGAGGTGCGTAGCCGACGTGGAGAGGTCGCAGCCAAGAGCCCTTTGCTGTCCTTGTCCCCCGTTGGCATACTACTCACACACGCAGAGGTTGGATGCGAAGTCGGATGCGGAATCCGCGGATTGGCGAAAGAACAGAAAAAAACTAAGGCTGGGCTGGGCACCACATGAGAAGGCACTAAATCCTTTCAACACACAAAAAAGTGGGTTCTGGAGGAATGGAAAGGAAAGGGCCTCGCGCGATGTTGGACAACAATTTGTAATACCAACTCGAATTATTTGTGGCCGCTCTGGATCGAGGTTCCCAAACAATGAGTGGATCAAATTGATACACGCCGAGGAGAGGAACGGTCACACTGGCTGTGGCAATATTTGAAAAAAAAAAATATTGTTAGTGCGGCTTTCCTCCGTTTACCCTTTTGACGGACCCTTGCAGTGGGCAACTAATCTTCCTTATCTAGTGCGGATGGATTGTGGACGGAATTGGTCGATTTCTTGCTCCCCTTGTTATACCGTGGAGGTGGTAGGGCCGATAGGATACACGAGCACGAGGATCGGAGCCAAGAAAGCCAAACGTGGGACTATGTATTTTGGATAATTCGGCAGCTTGAATTTATTTCTTGTCTTCAATTTGGTGTTTGTGATACCGATAGTTTTTCTTAAATTTTGTCACCTCTAATTTCCCACGGACATACAATTCGACAATTGGCACGAAAAAAAATGCGAAATCGCTGCGGAAATGCACTGTGCCTGGGTGGAGGATAATTTGTTACGGAGTTGGAGATAGGCAGCAAGCATGCATGTGTTGTGTACGTGTACACTCCAAAATATATGATTGTATGCATAGAATAATTTTTAGCTGCCGAAACCGACTTTGTTCGAGATTTCAGTTTACGTAAACGTGTGTGTGCCATGTATCCATACATACTGTGCTTGTGTGTGGGCTCTACAATTGTTTGCCGCTTGAATTGGTTTTTCGTTTTGTTTTGAGGGCTGATGTGATGTAGCGACCTATTCAGGGCCGGATCAACCCTCAACCGGGCCCTGGGCAACCATCAATCTGGGGCCCTCCTTTATTTTGTATTTTTCTCAGTGGCTATTATATTTTTTATTCATTATTTGGAGTTTTGTTTTTTCAACAAAATTTTTTTTTTCCTAGGAGGTCCTAGGCAACTGCTAGTCCGGCCCTGGACCTATTCCCGTCGTAAGACTTAATATTTTCTTGGTGTATTCTGTCGCTCGACTCCACGCGGGTTGAGTCATTGACGAAGCCGAAAGCAGAGGCAAAGGCTAGCCTAAATAGAACCGCGCGCCCGTCGCAACATCAGCTTTTCAAAACTAAACGAAAAAATATTTTATGAACCGCTTCGTATGGTAGCTAGTTCGGCACCGGTACCGAACTAGTTGCCTGGTACTGAGGTCCCAGTGATTTCACTCATGGCTTATACGTATAAGCCACCGGTGAAATCACTAGAAAGTTCAGTGACAATTTCATATGAAGTTTCACGAGTGACAAAAGCGGACATGTCCATACAAATTTCATCTGGAGTTTCACCAGTGAGTCATCAGTGGCAGAGGACATGCCATGAGTGATTCACCGAATGAATCACGAGTGAAAAGTGACTTTTGGAACTGCAGGATGCCACGAGTGATTTCACTCGGGACATGCCACGAGTGATTTCACCGGGACATGCCATGAGTGATTTCACTAGGGACATGCCACGAGTGATTTCACCGGGACATGCCATGAGTGATTTCACTAGGGACATGGCACGAGTGATTTCACTAGGGACATGCCACGAGTGATTTCACCGGGACATGCCATGAGTGATTTCACTAGGGACATGCCACGAGTGATTTCACTAGGGACATGCCACGAGTGATTTCACCGGGACATGCCATGAGTGATTTCACTAGGGACATGGCACGAGTGATTTCACTAGGGACATGCCACGAGTGATTTCACTAGGGACATGCCACGAGTGATTTCACCGGGACATGCCATGAGTGATTTCACTAGGGACATGCCACGAGTGATTTCACTGCAGGGACATGCAGTGATTTCACTAGGGACATGCCACGAGTGATTTCACGGGACATGCCATGAGTGATTTCACTAGGGACATGCCACGAGTGATTTCACTAGGGGACATGCCACGAGTGATTTCACCGGGACATGCCATGAGTGATTTCACTAGGGACATGGCACGAGTGATTTCACTAGGGACATGCCACGAGTGATTTCACTAGGGACATGGCACGAGTGATTTCACTAGGGACATGCCACGAGTGATTTCACCGGGACATGCCATGAGTGATTTCACTAGGGACATGCCACGAGTGATTTCACTAGGGACATGCCACGAGTGATTTCACCGGGACATGCCATGAGTGATTTCACTAGGGACATGGCACGAGTGATTTCACTAGGGACATGCCACGAGTGATTTCACTAGGGACATGCCACGAGTGATTTCACCGGGACATGCCATGAGTGATTTCACTAGGGACATGCCACGAGTGATTTCACTAGGGACATGCCATGAGTGATTTCACTCGGGACATGCCACGAGTGATTTCACCGGGACATGCCATGAGTGATTTCACTAGGGACATGCCACGAGTGATTTCACCGGGACATGCCATGAGTGATTTCACTAGGGACATGGCACGAGTGATTTCACTAGGGACATGCCACGAGTTTCACTAGGGACATGCCACGAGTGATTTCACTAGGGACATGCCACGAGTGATTTCACCGGGACATGCCATGAGTGATTCACCGAATGAATCACGAGTGAAAAGTGACTTTTGGAACTGCAGGGATGCCACGAGTGATTTCACTCGGGACATGCCACGAGTGATTTCACCGGGACATGCCATGAGTGATTTCACTAGGGACATGCCACGAGTGATTTCACCGGGACATGCCATGAGTGATTTCACTAGGGACATGGCACGAGTGATTTCACTAGGGACATGCCACGAGTGATTTCACCGGGACATGCCATGAGTGGTTTCACTAGGGACATGCCACGAGTGATTTCACTAGGGACATGCCACGAGTGATTTCACCGGGACATGCCATGAGTGATTTCACTAGGGACATGCCACGAGTGATTTCACTAGGGACATGCCACGAGTGATTTCACTAGGGACATGCCACGAGTGATTTCACCGGGACATGCCATGAGTGATTTCACTAGGGACATGCCACGAGTGATTTCACTTGAGACACTTCCGAAAATGTCCTATATGAAATCACACGCGACATTTCTCATGAATATTAAAAAATGTCACGGTTAATTTAAATTCTAAAGCTACGTACAAGCTCTTTAAACAACATCATTTAAATACAACCAAAAAATTTTATTCTAAAGTGATTGTCTTGAATTTTTCTTAATTATATTGTTTTTTATATTTAAAATCGCCTTCCTTATGGTGCTATCTGCCGACTCGATCGGATTATGCATCCGCAAGGCTCCTGGAATTAAAAAAAATTATAAGTTTTATATTTTAAATACGTTTTATTTCATTTTATTAAAACGAATTAATGAATTGTTAGACATTCTTAACTTTTATTTCGTCTTATCTGTTAAAACCGAATAGAGCCCAGCTCTGGATCGCAGACTTTTTTTTCCGCAAGTCCCGTCGAGGTTGTATCCTCTCACAACCTGCTCGTCCAACACACTTTTCAGGCACCTCGACAATGGCTCCTTCTCCAGCAGCTTCCAAACTTGTTTGATCTGTAAATATATACAAAATCATGTAAATATCTTTAAGTCGTTTAAGATAAAGTAATATTGTAATTTTTATAGCGCATGTAGCTTCCCTCCTTGTTCCGTACTTACGTAAACATCTTTTAGCTGAGGGGTCATGAGCTCCTCAAACATATCGAGCTCCTCCTCTGTTTTTATTGGGAACGTTATTGCCCCTGGGACCACCTGCTCTCCCTTCACCTGCACTTTAACGAGAGCGGCTACTTCGGCGAGTTTGTCCGCCATAACATAAACTTTCTCCATCAATAGACGGTTCTGGTCCCGGAGGAGCTGCATCTCTTCTGAAATATGAAAAAATATATATTAATGAATTATTTTGATAAATGGACAGTTTATATATACACTGATAAAATAATGGAACAGTAAACATAGATACTTTGTATATTGAATAAAAAAAGACATATTTAATATTTTAATTAAATATAAAATTGAGTAAATGCGGTAAGTGTATTAAATAATGTATATTAATATGTTTTCTATTTAATATTGTTTTTTATATTTAATTAAAATATTAAATATGTCTTTTTTTATTCAATATACAAAGTATCTATGTTTACTGTTCCATTAGTTTATCACTGTAGGATTGGAAACATACCTTTCAGCACGGAAATGATTCTTTCATCACGTAATGGCTCTTCTGTAACAACATTTCTTTTATTAATACAGATATCGTTTAAAGGGTATGTAGACTTACCATTCTCACCGACGTCCATTCGCCTAATTTTGAAAGGTGGCTGAGACATACTAAATAGATCAAATAAAAAATTATAAAACAAGGTCATATATGTATGTATGTATAGCTAAATTTAACTATTAGCTAAGGTCCTAACGTTTTTTTTTTTTTTTGTGTTCGAACCATGGCAGGTGAATCTTCGAAAGATATTTAAAGCCCCGTTGCAATAAATATGCCCGATTCGCAATGAAATTACGCCTACGGACTAGACACCTCCATATAAAAACAATAAATTAATTAATCAAACCTATTAATCCTATGAAAAATGCAGGCAAGGAGCTAAAACTATTTTTCCCTTATAAGGCATGGCTACTGCTTTTCTCTTAAAGTCTCCTACTAAAAACCTTTGAATGGAACAAGGCGCTTCTAGACTAACTAAATATATACCTAGGCTAGTCGACCTTAAAGGTTCATTAAAAAAACTTCCTATATCTTTTAACTCCCTACCTATTATATAAATCGCTCCTAGTTCCTTTTCAAATGACTCTATTTGGATTGGTATCTCGTCTCTGACAAAACAAAAATTATCTGGTTCCCTATCGCTAAGGGTACAGTCGTTAATTTTTAGAACCCTGCCTACTAATTTAACTTCTTCCCTTTCTGGAGCTACATAACTTTCTTCGACTGTTTTCCTATAAATTTGTTCTAGGATATGCGTAGGCTTTCGGACAACTTTCTTAAGGGTCTGTAAGTAATTCTCAAACGCGTAAGAAGATCCTGAAATCGGGTTTTACAGTCTCTCTTACATGGAGTAGGCCGTGAACATTGTAGGACACACTGTTTTCGCCAAAAATAATAGGAAAATTTTTAACAAAAAGATTTAACATTTGTTGAGCAATCTCAACATTATTTTCCCGTTGTTTTTGCGAGCAGAGCAGTCCTATATGCACAGTGTAATAACAAAAATACATAATACTGCTCCTCATGGATTGTATCTTTAAAAGCTACAATTCCAGTGTACAATAAAAATTGCCTAAACTCGGTGCTTTTCCAGTGAGGAAGCTCTAGCAATGTCCTCGGCTTTCGTGCAAATTCCCTAGGTATACAACCTCGCATTGACGCTAATATTTCAGAAATATTTAGTTTATTTTGTTTAGAAATTTTATTTATTACTTTATTATGGTAAATTCTTTCTAAAAACTTACGCATTACACCTAGCTCAATAAGATGCATGCAATCTAAAGGAACTTGGGTTATCATACGAACGCCAAGTTTTTCAAAAGCGGACTGAACCCTAAAGTAATCATTGTTATGTTGACTTGGGTACTTTCGGTTTAAAAAAGCTTCAGCTGTTATTAACTCTGCACAACGAGTGCTGTAAGTTAAGGTCGAATCCACTTTATGTGCTACCTGTAAGCACTTGGTACAGCCGTGACTGGATGTATGTCCAGGTGTACCTGTAACAAATGCCCTTGCAGGAGCATCGCAAACCACCGCTCGAAGTTCAATGTTAATTTTTTTATTTAAAATGGTAAATCCATATTTCATAAGATCGGATAACTCACTAGAGAATTTGGACAAATATTCGGTTGAATTGAAAGGCTTATTGTGACCAGCAAAAATACCTATTGGTAAGACCGGACATTTATTTATATTATTTAATCTAACTAAAATGGGCCACAATTGCGAACGAGAGCTTTTAAATAAGGGAAGACCGTCAACATTAATGTCAATGCTCAGTACGTCGGGTAGTTTTGCAACAACAGATAGTTTTTATCCCCGTACTCAAAAAAGAGTTAAGGGGTATATTAGATTTGTGGTAAAAGTGGATGTGTGCAACGCAGAGAAGGAAACGTTTCCGACCCCATAAAGTATATATATTCTTGATCAGCATGAATAGCCGAGTCTATATAGCCATGTCCGTCTGTCCGTCTGTCCGTCCGTCCGTCTTGATGAGCGCCTGGATCTCAGAGACTATAAGAGCTAGAGAAACCAAATTTGGTTTCCAGACTCATGTGATATCACACTGCTACAAGTGTATTTCAAAATTTCGCCCCGCCCCCTTCCGCCCACACAAAGGACGAAAATCTGTGGCAGGCACAGTTTTAAAGATACGATAAAACTAAAAACGCAGTATCGTAGAAAATGCCCATATCTACCAGATTGCCGAATCTGAATCAGATCGGATCATAATTATAGCCAGAATGAAGAAATTAATTTCAGTTGCTTCCCCTTCCCCTCCCCCTTCCGCCTCGGACAACGCATCTCATTTTCTTTCTCGCTCGCATATTCTGCCGCGTTCAGTGCGCGAGCAACCCCTAGCGGAGGAGATGTAGAATCCAAATGGAACATGTACAATCTACATGTTAGATGTAGAATAGACATTGTAGATGTAGATAGCAGATGTAGCAAAAAAATGTTATATGTAAAATTTTTTTTTTATACCCGTACTCAAAAAAGAGTTAAGGGGTATATTAGATTTGTGGTAAAAGTGGATGTGTGTAACGCAGAGAAGGAAACGTTTCCGACCCCATAAAGTATATATATTCTTGATCAGCATCAATAGCCGAGTCGATAGAGCCATGTCTGTCTGTCCGTCTGTCCGTCTGTCCGTCTTGTTTGACGCCTGGATCTCAGAGACTATAAGAGCTAGGGCAACCAAATTTGGTTTCCAGACTCATGTGATATCACACTGCTACAAGTGAATTTCAAAATTTCGCCCCGCCCCCTTCCGCCCCCACAAAGGACGAAAATCTGTGACAGGCACAATTTTAAAGATACGATAAAACTAAAAACGCAGTATCGTAGAGAATGACCATATCTACCAGACTGCCGAATCTAAATCAGATTGGATCATAATTATAGCCAAAATGAAGAAATTAATTTTCTGTTGCTTCCCCGTGCCCCTCCCGACAAAAACAACGCAACTCATTTTCCTTCTCGCTCGCACACTCTGCCGCGTTCAGTGCGCGAGCAACCCCTAGCGGAGGAGATGTAGAATCTAAATGGAACACGTACAATCTACATGTTAGATGTAGAATAGACATTGTATATGTAGATGTAGATAGCAGATGTAGTAAAAAAATGTAAAATGTAAAATTTTTTTTTTTTCTAAAATTCTAAAAAATCATAAGCGGTATATACTGACTGAGTACGGGTATAAGTAGAGTCGTGTCGCCAGAAACGACTCACACGTTCCTTCTCGTTTTAATTGCTTTAATAGGCCGATATGCAAATATGAACCACCTCCTATTTGCATAACATCTGGCTTTTTACTGCAATTAAATTTATAAAAAGGCTTTACACGTAAGCCTTCCGAATTCAAAATTTTAATCAATTCCAAAACACAACTACGCTTGGGCTTGTGCTTGACAAACCACTTTTTTAATTTTGAAGTTAAATCTTCATTATCTGCTTCTACCTCCATGCCTTCTATATATTCCTGATCTACTTCTGTATTTGCCTGCTCTACTACGATATCTTCCTGATTAAAATTATCTAACACCTGTGAGTCAATCGGTCTTTCTTCGACTGCTCTTAGCCTTTCAGCTAGTTGATCCTTTTCCCTTTTCACTAATCTAGGAATTTGACGAGAACCAACCATTTTGCCTATCTAAATTAATAAAAAAATGAATATTTATTTATTGAGACCTGTAAGTTAAAAAATTTATTGATCATTAATAAATAATATATTAAGTATAAAGTATATTAAAACATTAAACATTGAGTTTGCAATAATTTCCACTTTTCCATAATATTTGACTTCTAAGTAAATTTCAATACAAATTATTAAACTAAAAAAAAAATTATTAACCAAACAAACTTTTGAAAAACACGAAAAAAAAAAATAATATTTTATCTATTAATTTTCCTATCACTGTATATATTTGTATGAGTGTTAAACCTGATTTTAAATCAAAAGAACTCGAATTTTATGGAAAAGTAAAAAATGTTACTGCAAATGGTAGTGGAAAATGTACATATAAAACAACCTTATCTTGGTAAAAATAAATTTGTGACGAAATATGCTTGTTTAAGTGTTCATTCAAACACACAAAATATTGTTTTTTTTTTCAAAAATTATTTTGTTTGTACATTGTACATTTTAATTGTCGTAATGTAGGAAATGTTAATTGCAAACTGCTATTTCTTTGCACACAGCTGTATGTAACACAAACAACAACATTTTCGTCACAAATTGTTTAACTTTAACCGAGTTTAATGGATTTTTATATACACATAAGTCAACTTCACAAATGCCACACAATATTTCATTCAATTATTTATGTTTTATAATTATTTGAAGTTACATACATACATATGTACATGGGTTTCACATGGGTAAACAAACTCCCGCTGCGATGCACTCGGTTAACGGCATCGTATGGCTAGAATGTTCTAGACATATTTGGTCTTGCTAAACCCATGTAACACTTTATTATAACTAATGACGCGCACTGTATTCACTAAATGCACTTACCTGACTTTCGTAAACAATTAAAAACACTTTTTAAAACACAAAACAGACATTTTTATAAAAGTTTTTTATTTAAACATGGTAACAATAAAATCTATATAAACAAATTTTATTTTTACTATGATTAAATAATAGACCATAATGAGAATGTAATTTTTACAAGGTTACCAAACAAATACCAATTAAACTAATTTTTTTTATTTCCAAACATATCATTGCGCTCAAAATTTTAAACATTTAAAGAGTATACAAATTCGGTAGGTAAAAAAAAAATTTCGGTTATTTTTTTCCACTAACAAATTGCATTGACTCTGACAAAATAGAACGGTGAGAAGGAGACGAAATGAGCGAGAGTAGAAGAGTTAGGGTCGAATGCAGGTAGAGAAAACTAAAAATATGAGAGAGAGGGAAATCTATGGATATCTGCTTTTCTTTCTTACGAGTCAGCTTCGATCTGTAGCAGTTGAAGCTGGTCAGAATTTCATGCTGACGTCGACGTCGCTGCCTTTGTCGACGTCGAGCCCGACCAATTTTTCCTATGACACTTTCATGCCGTGACAGCCAGAACTGCAGGGTACGGAGTGTGGTATTTTTGGATGTGCGTTATGTTATTTTTATGTACATATATAGTTGGTAATATGGCTCCATCGATATAGATATAGATCGATCTATGGCAGCCAACTATGGAAATAATATGTGTATATAATAAGAATTCCCGAGTTCACAAGTAGGTTTTTAAAAAGATATTTTATTTAACCGAACTTATAAAATAGAACATAGGATATGATAATGAATTCCCCAACTCAATGTTAGAAAGTCTCAAACGGAACTGTCTTCTTGTTCTCGAGTTATTGATCTCGAGACCTCTGTTGGGAAGCTTAAAGCTTATCTCCTTAAGCTTTCGGCTTCGGCTGATATTTCGTCTTCGTGATTGAGTGATGATGGCTTCGGCTGAGAGAGGCGAAGCTTCGGTTGTGAGAGGCGTTGCTTTGGTGAGAGCGGCTGATAAGCGATGCGTTGGTCTATGTGTGGGAGGCTTGGGAGATGCGTCGGCTTGGATGAAACAGGCGGCCGCAGCTGGTGATTGGTGTCAGCTTTCATCTTGAGAACTCACTTGTTTACAAGAGTTCTCCCTTCTATTGGAGTGTGGGACTGATTCTGAATTAGTCATAGTGTGGAGTGTGGGAACGAGCTGATAACGTATTGGTCAGCGACGTTCTATTGCATTCCAGAGTTTTGGGTTGCATGGGACTTCCTGTTGATTTCGGTATGGACGAATCATGCGTTGTTTATTCAGGTGTTGGGGTATCTTCTTATATGTTTATCTTATTTCATATAGATGCGAATACATGGGTGTAAGGGTGAGTGCTGGGCATATGCATAACGTGTATGGGTGTGGGTGTGGTTATGAATATGTCAAGTGCTTAACGTATACTTAATGCGTATGTAGGTGTAGGGCATTATGGATATGTTACTATATAGATGTCGGAATAAAAACACTTAATAATTGTTGGGGTGGGTTTTTATTCTGTTAGCACTTGGATGTATGTATGTATGTGTATGTATTTATGGATGTATATATGTCGGGGGCAGGAAATCTGGGTGCTCTTCCTCCTGCATTGTAGCACTTGAGCGCAGTGAGTCGCGGCTATGTGTTCTCTCCTTCAATTCTGTGACCAAACTGAAAACTCCTCTTCTCGTTTTCTTCTTTTCGCTTACGCAATACATAACACCGTATTGCATCATCCAATTGCTCTCTTTAGCAATTCCCTTTTGATCCTCCTCTCTCTCAGAGGCATCGTACACGCAACCGCGCCACACTCGGCTGAGACGACTCTCTCTCTCGTTCTCAAACCTCGCTCTCAGCAACAATGTGAATAGAAGGAACAACGGATTAATTACTGCGTAGTTTCTGTTCTCCTTTATTGACATAGTTTCTTAACTCTATACATTTCTGTTTACATTTTCATCAGTTTTCATACATCTTCATTATACATCTCCGACATATATATATTTGTATGTAATTTTGGAGATGCGGAGCCGCTCTTGCGAATTGGAATGCACATATGTTTTAGTGAATTGGGGTGCAGTTGGATTTTGTCGAATATATTTAATTTTTCACAAATCATGCCCAGACAAAACGAAATGGAAGAACTACCGTAGCCCTGGTAGTTGGAGGCGACGGAACGGAGAACGGCCGGAATCGCCGATAATATGGCGTTGGCGAAAGAGAAGGAAGCACAGAGAAGGATAGCACTGTATGCACAGATATGTATATAAGAATATATATACATATATCGCGGAACTCGGACTTGGTGGGGAATAAATAAAAAAACGCACTAGGAAGCGATTTGGGAAGACGAAATCGTACTTATCTTCGGAACGTAGCGATGTAATCCACCGATGCTTGCAGGTTGGACTCCTCCTTATAGGGAAGGCGAAGATCCGGCTCGAAGGACCAATGTTTTGTAGGAGGGTGGATGTTGGTCGTTCCCACAGTTCGGATTCCCAATAAATAAAAAGGCGGGGGCGTCAACTATAATTGGCGTGTATTTGGCGTGCACAAAGCTGAGGTCTGAAGACGGTTGTAGATAGGCGCGTAGGTGTCGAGAGACTGTTCTCTCCCGCTCGGCCTACGGCTAGCGCCCGTGATGGAGCGCCGAGTGGATCGCGTCCACGCCGCGCGAGAGCGAAGGGCATGGGAGAGCGCGCGAGCTAACAGAGCGCTGTTAACCGCGCTGCTGTCCTAAACAACCTCTTCATAAAAACCCTGCGGAGAAGAGAAAAAGTTCTCCACGCGGTAAAAGACAAATAACAAATAAAAGTGAGGTGAATATTGACCGGGACTTAACGGCGCGTAAAATACAAAACCAACAAACTAAATAAATAAAGCAAATAAATGAATAAAGCTGTAGAGAGGACCCACGCTTCCAACAAAACTCTACACAAAAAATAAAAAATAAATAAATAAAACAAGAACAACAACATAAGGAAGACCCTATCGATAATAGAAGGAAGACCCTAAAATCGACAGCAGACGACCCTAACATTATTAGAAGGAAGACCCTATCAATATTAGAAGGACGACCCCATCAGGAGAGCAGTTAGACTAGATAAAATAATATAATTATTAATTTACAAGATATAATCAGTGAATAGGAATAAGAGATAGATTATTTTTTATTAAGAGAAACTTTTGTAATAGAGTAAAATAAACCACAGTGGATCAATTGATATCAGAATTCGCAAAGTTAACCATGCCTAACATAGAACCAAACGATCTCACGGCAGATCTTGTCAAGCAATTGATAGCAATTAAAAAAACCCAGGTAAACGAGCAGTTAGGTGCCCTAAAACAACAGCTAGAGGCAACAACCGAACAGGTGATAGATTATCAAGCACAGACAATTGACGACACAATTAAAGATGATACAACCTTAAAAGTAATAGAATCTGTACCAGCATTCAATGGGGACCTCACCCAATATGTTGGATGGAGAGAAGCAACGGAGACAGCAATGAAATTATACAAGAAAGGTGGCAAGCAATATTATATTGCATTGACCATATTAAGAAACAAAATCACATCAGCGGCTCATGAAGCCTTGACAAACTGTATTGAATTTGGACGCAATACTGGCTAGACTTGACTTTGTTTACAGCGACAAGAGACCCATCTACATAATCGAACAGGAACTAAGTGTTCTTAGACAAGGGAATCTATCAATGATAGATTATTATAACGAGGTCAACCAAAAGATGACCTTGTTAATTAATAAGACCATAATGATATACGGAAAGGACAGTGACGTAACCAAGGAAAATAGCCACAAGATTGGAGCGAATGCCTTGCGCATTTTTATCACAGGCCTTAACGGCAACATATCGGACATACTGTTTTCGTTAAATCCACCAGATTTACCAAATGCCCTAGCCAAGGTACAAGAATTCCAGTCAAACAATAGAAGGGCTTTATTTGCACAACAATTTAGTAGTACAAAAAATTCGGTTCATAATCATAACACTTTGAGATTCCAACAAAAGCAACCGAATCATTTCCAAAAGAATAATAATTCATGGGGACAACCACATTTCTTATCTAACAGGCAACAAAATCAGGCCCCCGAACCTATGGAGGTAGATGAATCACTAAATATTCAAAACCGACAAAATAATCAGTATAGGGGTTACGCTAATAACACTAGTCAACACAATTTTTCCTCAAGGAACAAAACGAACTTTTTCTTAAAGATTTGGGGCTTAGAAATGGTTTGATGATATTTTTTTTTTTTCTATGGCAGAACCTTTTTTTTTAAGAATTTTTGAAAACTGGTATTTTTTTTTTAAGCTTTTTTCAGAGGTAGCGCTTGTTTTTTTCACATAGCTCTAGTATCTAACGTCTGGTTGTAAAGAACTTTGCTATTTTGAAAAGATAATTAAAACAGCTAGAAGTTAAGCCCAAACACTTTGTGATTACAGCTTACCGTCTCTGAAATATAAAGCATTGAAATGCAAAAATGATGATTTTTGTGCGGTATTTTTTACGAAATTTTGACTTTAAAAACTCGGTAAAAGTCGAAAAAAAATTATATCTTGTGTCCTCTATTTTTTTGTGTATAGGTGCGTTAATTTGGCGTCGTTCATATCGCTCATTAAAATCTATGGAGAGACTTTGGAGCTAAAATTCGTTAACCAAACCTAAAATATGGAAAAAATGAACAAAAAATACCTTTTTGAAGGCGGCGAGCCCAACTGCCCATTGGGAACAAAGGAACGCGATCAGGTACCAAATGTACAACCCTTGTTCGTTTGCTTTGTTCCCGACTTTTCCCAGTTTTTAAAGTCAAAATTTCGTAAAAAATACCGCACAAACATCATTATTTTTGCATTTCAATGCTTTATATTTCCCAGACGGTAAGCTGTAATCACAAAGTGTTTGGGCTTAACTTCTAGCTGTTTTAATTATCTTTTCAAAATAGCAAAGTTCTTTACAACCAGACGTAAGATACTAGAGCTATGTGAAAAAAACAAGCGCTACCTCTGAAAAAAGCTTTAAAAAAAAATACCAGACTTCAAAAATTCTTCAAAAAAAAGTTCTGCCATAGAAAAAAAACCATAATTCTTTAACAAATTTTAAATCCTCATATCTATCAGAAAAAGTCGGTTTGGATCCTTGAGGAAAAAAAAAGTTCGATTTTGTCGAGTAGTGTTATCAATAGCAAAAAACAAATAGCAAAGTTCTTTACAACCAGACGTAAGATACTAGAGCTATGTGAAAAAAACAAGCGCTACCTCTGAAAAAAGCTTAAAAAAAAATACCAGTTTTCAAAAATTCTTAAAAAAAAAGTTCTGCCATAGAAAAAAAAAAAATCATCAAACCATTTCTAAGCCCCAAATCTTTAAGAAAAAGTTCGTTTTGTTCCTTGAGGAAAAATCGTGTTGACTAGTGTAATCGTTTAACTACCGAGGTTTTTTTTTTCCTTTAACCTTTTTGACGTTTTGGTCAGTGCTATCATCTTTGGCAACTAAATAAGAGTATGCTTTCGCTTTTAACCCTGCAAATGGGGTCATTATACGACCCGCATTTTCGTCTTTCATTAAACCTAGTTCTTTGTTATTGGCACGATTTATCCCGAAAATGTTAGACTCTTGATAATTTGAGGTATCAAAGCGACTAGGATTGTCTTTCATTAACCCATAAAAATCTTCTTTTGATGATATAATAAATGAATCTGTATCCATGTAGAGAATTTTTGATGATGGGCATTTTAGAGAATGAAAATTGTAGAAATAGTCATACATTAACCATTTTGAAAGTTCTAGTACACAAAATCCAATGTATATGGGTTTATCATAAACAATTTTTGATTTAGTGGACTCAGTGGCAGCTAAATTTTCACCAAAGATTTCAACACTGTGAAAATTATGTCTAGCTAAGTATGCGTTGTCTAAACCCTGCGGAATTCTGTCTTGAATTATAATGTTTAATTAAGGTGACCTCACGACGCTTTTCTACATTCTCCATCGTTTTACCGTAGACAGCATTAACCATTAATTTATAAAAGTTTATCTCAAACTCATTCTTAGCTACTTTTCCATGGGATGTATTTAGATCAATATAGGTTTTAAGCCAGCAGGATTGCTTGAAAGATAATACTCGCGATATTTTTTTCTAAAATCATATCTTGTTCTATACATAACTGCAACTGCTTCAAATGTATTATACAATTCTTTTTATCAGATAAATCCGCTATCAATTTTGTTTGTTTTCCGCCTGGGAGAATCTTATTTTCGAGGCAGAATAGTAAACTATTATGTTTATTGTGTATAGAATCAGGATATTTCAGATCTACTTCTAAGATGTATCCTAAACCCTGCAAGCAGATATACTTAGAGCGTTGAAAGATTGAATATTTCATTTAAATATTTATTATTTGACGTAGCTATCCGTTGTGTGCATTGAGTTAACCCTCCGCGTTGTAGTGGCGCTGGTAGTTGCAGCTGAACAAAAATAATTAAGCTCAGTGAATGGATAAATTATGCTGGCAGAATCACGCTGCATAATTTCAGGCAAAGCAAAGCTTAGCTTTCAAACCAGCTGAGTGGGCGAAGCTTTCGTTTAATGACAGTTGTCAAAAGAAGCTTTTTATAACATAGTTTAGCTCTTCCTATCGCATTTAAAAGGCTCGATCCCCAGAAAAATTCTTCTTTTCGTATATCCAAAATTCGGATCGGTTCGTGACCCGTTCTATAGTGAGCCAATTTTCGACAAACCAAGTGTGTAAAAAAATTTAAAACGAACGCCGTGCAGTGATTTCAGTGAATTTAAATTTCACCTGGCCTAGAGCCATTCCAACATTTTTGGACTGGCGAGCACCCCATCCACGATCAATATACGGACAGAAGAAAGTGATAATTATCCACGGAAATCCCGGAAAGATCGGTAGGTCCAATGTGGCCGAGAACAAAGGTTCTTATAATAGCCTCTTGTCTGTATTCTTCTTCTTATTCTTATTCTTATCCTTCTTATTCTTATTATTTAATTAAACTTAAATTTTATTCTATTATTTGATTTAACGACCTGTAATTCCCCCTTATTTAATTATGTTACATTAGTCAAAAAGAAAGAAAGAAACAGCAGTTTGTTAAAAAGAAAAAAAAACAAAAAAGAGAAAAAATTTAAACTATAACATGCAGTCGGCCAAAACCAACAGGGAACCATAATTATTATATTCCACAGCTTCTTCAAAACCCCAGCGAAAGGCCTTTCAGCGAGGGAGTACTGTAAGCATACATACATGCATACCAAACTGTGAGTGATGAAAGATCAATTTTTTTTGTTCCCTTTTGGTGCGTTCTTCCCGCTAGACGAACCGACCTGCGCATAAAAGTTTATGCACAAGTGCCAGAGCTTTTGTTGCTTTTGCTGCTAACGTAACTTGTGCATGCCATGCATTCCATGCATTCCATGCAATTTCTTACATGGAGAAACTAAAACGAAAACTACACTAGCCAACAAAAAAATTCTTTTTTGTTTTCCTTCTTTTTTTGGTTTAAGACCTTCTTATATATGCATTTCATTATTATATTTAATCAAATTCATTTATATTCTATATTCAATATTCTTATCTTAATTTAATGTTATATTTCATCTATTATATACATACATACATTTACCTTTTTCTTGATATATTTTTATAATTTTCTTTCCTACTTTATATTATTTTCCTTTTATATTTGGGTATCGCCATTGAAAGATCAACATAAGTTGTTTCAATAATTAGTTTAAAATCGATAGTTTTGGATGTTGCGATGTTGAATAAATTTAACTATAAGCTTTAATATGAACTCCTGCTGAGTGTGCCTAACTTGAGGGGGTCATGCGTCGTGTAGGGAACGTAGGCATAGGTATTGCGGCATAGACTTTTTAGGGATCGCCGTATAACTTTATTGGATTATAGCGATCATGGAAGGGAGGGCATTCGTGGCCGCGTTTCCATCTTGCGCCACAGGATAAAAGTCTGGATGCTAGGAGTTTAGTCTATGTTCTGTCTGTACCTTTTCTTTAGTGTTTCATAAACCGACTTGTTCATCGCACGCGAATTTTAATAACTTTACGTATCTAGACGAGCGGATAGAGCAGCGGATCCTTCCCTAAACCCACCCCCTCTCCCGACTGATAATAATACCGGTACAAGCGCGTGCCCCGCAGAAGCTCATCACCTTCCACCAGCTCAATAGGGTCACTAGCTAGCTCCAATTCTATCTTTGTATATTTGAGCATTGCATCCCACGAAACAGATGGAGCAGTAACATAATTTATTGGGTCTAACTTATATATTTGTGAGCAAATACTCCTTAAGTTTTCAAACACATCAGCAAGAATTAAAACATCGCTTTCTAAGTATAATTTTAAATAATCTCGAATACTGCTGCAATTAAATGTTCTCCAAACCTTCTGAGCAAAGTTATAATCTTCTAAACTACTCTCCTCATCACTCAGTGAGTTAAAAAAAATTCTCTCGAAGGTAGTTGGGGATCGTCAAATTTGTTAAAGCTATCTAAATATTCGTATGGAAATACTCCTTTTCGCCTTAACATATCAAATTTTTCCCCTTGATACTTGTTTTTTTATATTTTAAAATTTGATTGATCCATATAACTAGCAAGTTTTTCTAAGCTCGAATTTAAAAATCTATTTGAATCTATATATCTTATTTTATAATGCTGATGATTTGAAAAATCAATCTCAACAATTTGAGTTAGCGCAATGTATAACTCTTTGTTACACGGTATGGGTTTAAGTTCATCTTTTATTGTTGTTACAAATAAATGAATATCATAACGAGACAAGTTATGAAAGACTACCGGAAAAAAAGGATCGCTTAGTTTAAACCTTATGAACAGGATCTATATACTGGCCTGTAAATTGGTTAAAAAACTTCTCCCGGTCGTCAGTCGAAATGGGCTCTTCACAGGCATAGCACTCTCCATGTTTCTGATAGTCCTCATCCCAAATTTTGAACTCGTAGATTGTTTTTTTAACGGATTTCCAGTACTTCTCATAAAGTCCAATGGTTTTCAATCGAAGCATTTGTCAAAATTTGTCGATACAATCTGGTCCTGAAATAGCGTAAATCTTATTGTTTTAACAGTTTTACTACCTTTAGATTGTGATAATATTTACCTTCATATGTCCACATCTCATTTAAATGATGATTATATTTATGTACAGCACAAAATGACACTGCACATGCCGTATGCTTCTGAGCCATAGTGGTAGATGATTTTAAGGGATCATTCCGATTCCTATGAAAACTTTCCAATACAGCCTCGATATCAGCATAAATGACCACAGGGGAGAATAGTTTTTTGATGAAACCTTTAAAAACCGTTTTGGTATTTGGGGTAGGATATTGGGAAGCAACTTTTCCGGACTCTTTATTGTCATGGGTGGTATTTGTGGTAGTATAAAATTGTAAACAATTTTCACAAAAATATGCCGAGCAATGGGATTTATTATGTTGAGAATAGCATACTTTTTTCATGCACGTTATATAGGCATAATACATCATTTGCAAAGAGTCACCATTAATCCCTAATAGGTTGATGTGCTGTCCTCGAATTGCTTTAGTCCTCACTGTTGGTCCTAAAACGTTTTTTCCATTGTCATCGATTTCATACACATTTATGCTAAAATTAGCATGGATAACTCGAATCTCTTTATTCCTTTGTTTGTGATTGGAAACTCAATCCCAGAAAAATCTAGTCTCACTCCTTCATAGCAAATTATGTCTTGCCTGATATCTATCATTCGATAGTATGAAGGGTTTGTTAAGATATCTCGTGCTTTTTTTTTTGGTTTGCTGTTGCGAATGTAGTGCTCAAGTGCCGTCTATATGCCAATGATGCTAAAATTGACCACTTGAAGCAATAATCATCTTCATTTTTAACGTTTATTAATGCATTTCGAGATTTTATTTTATTGGGAGCTGGTATAAATCTATTTACAGCGATATGTTCCAATTTAATTATTGTCAGTTCAAAATATTCAAATTTTTTTATTGCCCAACCTGAATCCTTCTCCTGGAATTCACCACTTAGAGTGATTAAAAAGTCCAGGGCATCATTCAGATGTTCATCAATCTCCTCATTTGCATATATAGGCTTATATGATATCACGAAATGCTTCATCGTTTCCGTTAAGGTTTCATCATCTGTTTGTTTGACAAACAGTCCATATACTTTTAGATTGAACTTCACCGATCCGTACTCACTCATACAGTAACGCACTAATTTGGTCAAGTCCGCTTTGCAATCATTATAAAATTCTTTTAAATCGAGCCGGTCACTTTTATCAGAGCGAACACGATATGATTTTAAAGGAAATCGCGACTCTGTTGAAATTACAATAACATTTTCATTATCCTCGAGTTGCGCTGCTGTTGCATTCTTATGTTTTTCTGACAATATATGACGCATTTCCCTAGACGGCGGGTAACTTTCGCCGCAAGTTGTATTGGTTATATTTGTTTTTCCAGAGAAGTCTCCAATCTAGGACGTTTTGATGCGCCTGACGTTGCTGCTTCTTGATAGTTGCTTGACCCTTTGGTCATCAGTACCTCAAAAGCATTTCCACGATCCGAGCATTCCTC
Organism: Drosophila obscura; assembly: GCF_018151105.1. Classification (NCBI taxonomy): domain Eukaryota; kingdom Metazoa; phylum Arthropoda; class Insecta; order Diptera; family Drosophilidae; genus Drosophila; species Drosophila obscura. The sequence continues at coordinate 100,894 of NW_024542827.1, read as the reverse complement.
ATAATGAGCATACCAATGAGCACTGATCACACACAATTTTAGATGCCATTTTAGTTTTTGATTATTAAGTTTTTTTTAGTTGTAACCACTTTCACTATTAGAAGAGGACTAAGGGATTTGTGCCTCCATGAGACTCTATTTATCTAAGAGTCACTTGACCGTTGAATGAAAAAGGTTCTGTTATTGGATCCAAACCTGTTTCAAAACCTCCCTATGTAATAATATGATGTGAAATTCAACCAATAAATACATTCAATAGTACCTGCATTCTACCTGAAATCTACTTATTCTTTTTGTGTAATCCTCCCTTAGAAAAACCCGGTTGTAAGTGAATCCTATGAGTCTCTTGGTGGAGTGAAATTTCACCAATCAAAGTAAAAACTAACCATTGAAAATAAATATTGTTTAAAATTTATATTGTATTTATTACATATAATTTGTAGAAAAATACATAAATTATTTGTATTAAACATAAATAAGAATATTGTTGAAATTACGTCTCGGCTCTTTCTACAGCAGCTATTAATTCTGCATCATCTTCGTCGCGAAGCAGTTCCTCGAATCGTTTTCTCTCCCCGTCGTCATGATCATCGACCAAATCGAATATACTGTCATCATCCGGGAAGATGAATGAATACATTTCGTCAATCGGAGCAGCAGCCATTAGGTCATCGAGATCATCATCCCATACAATATCACTTAAGACGTTCCGTTGCGCTATATATTCTTGCGTTTTAATTCCGAATATCAGCGAAAGGTCCACGGAGTCGGGTTGGGAGTCCAGATCTATGGTTATCTCAGGTTGCTAGCTTATAAAATTATTTCTAGGTCATCCATCTTCGTTCAGAATCCACTAGTTTATGAGAAGGCTTGTAGCTGTGAGTAGCTATTATATAGGCATTGGCATGCAACTATAGGGAAAGTAAAAACGAAGAGTCAAGGTCCTAGTCGGACCTTTTACAGAAAAAAACCATTACAAAGAGATAAACTATCTCAAAAAATAGTGCAACAGATTCATTTGAAAGGGATGAAGCACCTGCTTGAGGGTTGTTTGAATCGCTGCAGGGAATCAATCGCATAAACAGAGAGAGAAAGAGAGCGTATAAATTCCCCTGGGGAACAGGATTTCCCAGGGGCACAGGATTGATCCTTGTTTTTGAGTAAATTCTCACAAGGTGGCGCTACGCAGTAGAAAGTGGTTTAGGATCTCGGTATTCGAGTAAATTCTCACTAAGTGGCGCTAGTGTTGCCTGCTATCGGATATGCTGCTTAGCAAGGATTCTTTATAGGTGTGTGTATAGGATCTGATCTAAATGCTCATTTGGAAAAAAATGTTTTTAGTGTCCACCATTAACATTCCTATTAAGAAATAAATTCTTATAGGATCTGTTACTTACATGATCATGCTAAAAAAGATTCTTTTAGGATATTTATTAACATTACATTGTAAATATATGTAAATGCTTTCAGGATCTGATATCAGGTCTGGCATCCGTAGACATTGCATTTAGTGTCCCTTTTGCATAACCTGACCATATGTCTACTTCCCAGGCACGAGAAACAGATCCGATGCTCCCTCACCAACTCAACTCGGGATGTTGGAGAAGCATGGATGAAATCCTTGCAGTCCTTGATCGTGTGCTGCCCATCACATATTGGGCAGCACTTGGTGCGGTCGTTGTGCCGCTGCTGATCCATGCGACTTGTGCTTGCATGCAGTACCCGTCATTTGGGATCCTTGCTCCCGACATCCGTGATCGTGCACACCAGTTTAGCGAGATCATTCAGCCACTCGCTCAAATGCACACCCGTTGGGTACGATCCTATTGCTACAGCATGCCTATGTCCAACCTTTTGCTCAGGGGCAACTTGGCGATCAACTCCTTCATCAGGATAGGATTACCCAAGTGCTGGACTCCGTCCGTGGTTGACCGTAGAAACGCTGCGAGATTGCTGACTCGTGTAGCAAATGGCACAAACTTGCTTAGATTGTGCTCCTGAATTGCTTGCACATCTCGCACGCTCATCAGCTGGCTACGTATCAGTTGCTCCGAACGTCCATATCGGAATTTTAGCTGCTCCATTACTGCTGCAACGTTGCTCGGGTGTATGAGCAGCGATTTAATTGACTCTCGCGTAACTTTGTTCTGGCAGCACCGTGGCCGTAACACAACATGGCGTGGAGTAGCTCGCGTTGTACAGTTTGTGGTCAGTGTGACTTGTCGCCCTATTGCGAACTTTCCACTCAATTGTGGCGGCAAATTTCCACTCAATTGGAGTTCTAACTCACTCAAACATGGCGGTGTATTCGCCGCACCGCTCGCGCCAGAACCGCTAAATCCGTTTCCAACAGTTTTCCTTACGGCTGCCTCTTTCCCTTCACTTGCCCTTTGCCTTTTCCAGCTCCTTTTCCAAGATGGCGATCCTCTGCATCAGTGCAGCAACTTGGACGTTGGTGGGATTTGTGCACTGGCCTGATCCATCAGGCTGTACAGCACCACTCGGATTCCTTCCTTGTGTCCCACTCTCCTTGTAATCACTGGCCAGCTGCTTCGGATCCACCAGCCGTACTCACTAATGCCGATCGGAGTTTACCTGCTGTTGCGGTTGTGATCGTCGTAGCTGCGGAGCCCCACTCTTTCCAATTCGAGGGCTTCGCCGGGCGATTGTGTGGTCGACATGCTAGTGTCCGATCCCAAGAAGCATGCGAATAAAAGAAGTGACGCCGACCGACGATAACCGCGTAGGAGTTGCCTTCAACACTGTATATCGACACCAAAACCCAAATACCAGCGGGTGTGTGTATAACGAGCGTTTTATTCTGTAGGAGTATATACATTGCTTAGTTCAAACCTCAACCGTTTATCGCTACATACAGCAGTCTTTCCTCCTACTTCTCTTGATCACGCCTATCGGAATAAAACCTAAGCGGGAAGCATGGCCTGACTCCCTTATTCTACCTAAGTTCCTGACAAATACTAGATGCGAATACTATCGATTACTATAGCTAATCCGTCCCGCGACACAACTGTTTTACAAAGCCTCTTTCAAGTTCTTAACATTCAGTATTTTTCAACTTCTTAGCATTCAGTCTCTTTCAATTTTCGACCATACAGTCTCTTTCAACTTCCGAACATACAGTCCCTTTCAACTGCTTAACATAGCCTCTTTCAACTTCTTAACATCCCCCTTCAGATATCGGGGAAACAATTGTTGTCCCCAGTTATTAGAGGATTATTCTCTGCCATTGGAATAGATGAAGGAGCGTAGCTAGTTTCTGCAGCCCTTCTTTGTTGCTTCTTTCACACTAACTCACTCCAAGCAACGCATACATAACCACACTCGATCCTGTACACATGAACTGGATCTCGCTCACACATCGTCTATGCAGCGATCAAACACACTATACTGGTCACACTATACGCGCGCTAATTAAGCAATTCAAATATATATTCCCTTAAATTAATTATTCTCCGACATATGCCAATTCCCTGCATATAAAACAAAAAAATGCATTATGCCTGGTGTTCAAACATGAACATGTCGATGTACGAGTACATTAAGAAAAGATTCTGTACACAATCTATATATTTCTAAATTTAAATGTAGTAGTACATTAAGTCGATAATTTACGACCGTTTGAAAGAAAGGGCACATTTGTACCACATACATTGTTTGTAAACTGATATAAGGCTCTGATTTTAAGAATAAAATTTAGTTTGAATTTACAACTCAGCTCGCAAATGTCTAGACTTTTCTTTAAGGTCCTTAACATTTTGGTCCTTCGAGACTCTCCGTTGTTTCCCCCCTGTGGTAAGAGCACGGAGTTAAACCAGCTCCTTAAAGACTGCAGCACCACTGTCTGGTACCACTGTAGCTCCAAAAGTTGCGAAACAATAAACTCGAGTTTACCTCTTGTAGTAAGAAACCGAGTATAAAAAATTAAAAATTAATGAAACAGAGTTTCAAATAAATTCGATAAAATACGTGCTATACAGGCAGTATTTTTGAATTCTTACAATATAATTTATATTGTAGTCGCCAAAAATAAAAAAAAATAAATTTTTTTTGTGTGTTTAAAAAATAAAACCACGACAAAAAAAATAACGACGCCAGTGCCAACAAGCAGTATTGACTATTGCATCAACAACAGCTTCAATAACTACTGCAGCGGAAACTATAGCAGCGACATTAGCAACTACAAAAGACGGCAGCGGCAGCAGTAACAGCAACAGCAGAAGAAGATTCATCAGCTAAGTTCAGATGTACTCGTATTTTATTTTTAAAACTACTTTAACTTAATTAAGTACAAGATGTTGTCGGAAAAAATTATTCAGTTGTTAGAGGCACAGTCAGCGATAGTAGCTGAGATAAGAAGGATTGAGGCTGGTCATTTGACCAGTGACGTAATCCAAAGGCTAGGAGAGCTAAAAAATGAGGTTACAGCTAATCATGCTACTTTAGTAACCTATGGTGTAGTCGATCATGACTACTTTACGAAAAATCAATTTGAAAAATTTTTAAATAACATTCAGGACATACAGAATAGGTATGATCTATTAAAATCTACTGGAGCCTTATCAAAAAGGAAAGTAGAAATGGCATAGTTAGGACCAGTAGGTACTGGAACTTTGAAGAGAGATACAGAGGCAAGAATAAGCGATAGTCTTGAAAAAATTGTTGAGGAATTCGACAAATATATAGACCAGCTGAAAGCTTGTATAGAAGAAACTACTAGGAGAGTAGATCAGGCTGGCTTGCTTGAATGCCAGCGCAGGAAAAGTACCATAGAATTCCTCTCGAATAGACTAAATCAGAAGGTTGAGGATTACTATAAGACTTATGCTACAAATCCCAGCTTTGACGAGCAGATCGTCGAGTTAGAATTCGAAATTCAGGGTATATTAGACACCTTAGACGATAGGGTGCAGGCCATAAGTAATGCAAACAGTAACATTAGTAATGGGACAGCAAATAAAAGGGAAGACGATGATTTTCCCGCTCTACCAAAAGCAAAGGTACCCACATTCTCTGGAGAAGAAAAAGAATGGGACGGATTTTTACAGTTGTACTGTGACATAATCCATAACAGAGATGATATGAAAACATTTTTGAAGTTTAATTACACTACTCGACAAAATTGAACTTTTGATTTAGGCTGTGAGCCAAAATGACTTTTTCTGATAGATTTCGAGATTCGAAATTTTTTGTAGTACTTTATTATATTTTTTATGGTGTAAGTTTTTTTTAAAGAATTTTTAAAATCTGGGATTTTTTTTGTTTCAGAGGTAGTGCTTCTATTTCTCACATAACTTAAGTAGCTTATATCTGGTTGTAAAGAACTGTGTAGTTCTTTAAAGCTGACAAATGCAGCTATAAATCGTACCCAGACACTTTGTATCTGCAGCTTAACGCCTGGAAGATATTAAGCTTTCAAATTCAAATTTTATCATTTTTTCGGTATTTTTTTTTTAAGTTTTGTTTTTAAAAACTCGGAAAAGTCGAAAAAAAAATTCTTGGCCACGGTCAATTTGGAGCAGTTTGACCAAAACAACTCAAAAATAATTTTATCTGAAATTAATGTTTTTTTTCACATAACTTAAGTATCTTACATCTGGTTGCATAGAACTTTGCAGTTCTGAAAAGTGTCCAATGCAACTTTAAATCGTACCCAGAATTTTTGTATCTAAAGCTTAACGCCTGGAAGATATTTAGCTTTCAAATTCAAATTTCATCATTTTTTTGCGGTATTTTTCCCAAAATTTTGACTTTAAAAAATTCTTTAAAAAAAAACTACATCATAAAAAAAACCATAATTCGTTAAAAAATGTTAAACCCCGAAATCTATAAGAATTTAAATTTTGGGCCATAGCCTAATTCTAGTGTTGACTAGTGTTATTTAAAACTCGCGCTAAAAGGTGAAACAAGGACAATGGTGGCCCACCTATTAACAGGTCCTGCAGAAAATTAGAATGCCGCTTGGGATTTATTGAACAAGCGGTACGAAAATAAAAGAAAAATATTTTCGGATCAGCTAAATCGTATACTAGATCTACCAATGCTAGATAACGATTCTGCAAAACAAATTAAGATGTTTTCTGACTCTATTAATGAGTCTATCCATCTTATTAAATTATAGTCACATTTGACAGAGGAAGTTGATGTGATTTTGAGAAAGTTTAGTAGAAATATCTTGCAGTTATATGAAACTTATATTAAACGTTCTAAAGAAATTCAAACATTACCAGATGTTATGGAATTCTTAGAGCAATGGTACAATTCTCTATATTCTTCCCAGGATGAAGAGAAAAAAACCATTAAAAAAAGTAGTGCAACATAGCAGCAATAAGGAAAATTGTGTGTTATGCAAATCAGCAAGCCACTCCATATTGTACTCCTATAAGTTTAAGAGAATGACGGAGACAGAAAGAAGCCAATTTATACAAAAAGAGCGCCTATGCAAAAGGTGCTGTAGGCATGATAAGTATAAAAAATGTTCTTCAGAAATATTATGTGGAATTTGTAAAAAACCTTAACATCATACGATGCTCCATCTTCCTTATGAGAAAAAGGAAACTGTTAAGACTTGTTTGACAAAAAAACAAGCGTTTTTAGCCACCGCACTTATAAAAGTAAGAGCGGTGAATGGTGGCTATGAAAACCTTAGAGCTCTTATTGATTGTGGGTCGCAATGTACTATAATTTCCGAAGAAGCATCGAAAATTTTAAACCTGACGCGAAAAAGAGTAAACACCGAAGTAAGTGGCGTGTAGTCGACAGACTCTTGCACCTCAAAATATAAAGTTACTTTGTCGGTAAAATATCATAGAAAACCGCTTAATATTGAAGCTATTATTCTCCCAAAACTTATGAAAGCGTTACCATATTGTAAAAGACGGAGTAGTTAAAATAGATGGACTACTTGGTCAAAATACAGAGTTCGGTTGGATCATATCCGGTTGCACCAAGTCAAAAGGTGACAAATTGATCGTGGCGACAACAATTGAAGTTGTCGATTTAGAACGTTTCTGGGAAATGGAAACCGAAGATAACGACGTGGAAGAAGAGATTTAAGAGAAGCATTTCTTGGAAACCACTAGGAGAGATGAGAATGTGTAGGGGCCAAAAGTAGCTAGATAGCACGGAACATCACTGGTAAAAAGAATTCGGTTTCGGTAACGCTCAAAAGTGCAGATCCATAACTAACTCCGGAAGTGGATCGTAAGCTGTAAGCTTTACATCCAGCTTTCAAAAGAGAGTCGCTGCACTGGGCACACAGTTAAGCGAGAGTCGTTGCGTTTACCTTGATAAGAGAGTTATGTAGGGAGAGCATAGACGTAAGCGTGACCGAAAATTCCCTCAAGTCCGTGAAAGATCATACGATTTTACAGTTAAAGCTTCAAATATCATCCGATCTCCGAGCTTTAAGTTTAGTACAGCCTAAGTGAACTTGGGAGAGTTCTGCTAGAGTTATTCGCAAATAAACTATTGATAAAACCAGACGTGATTGTGGCCAACAGTATATCTACATATATATATATATATATATATAACCACTTACATAATACCTCGTGGCAAAAAAGCTTCTTACTAGACCATAAATTTGAGTTTGATTATAATCTGTGCTTGTGTGCTTGTGAAAAGAAAAACCACCTCAGGTAGGTCAGCAGTTAGTTAGAAAAGTGTCCGGTGTAATTTATTTGAATTATGTGTTATAGGAAAGCGGTCGGGAGCCCGTACCGTACGTATCAGCCTAAGTGGCATACAAACGGGTATACGGGGGGCTCTGCAAGAGGTGTGCTGCCGCACTGAATCCAAACGACAAGGGGTACAGTCCACTCCGTTTTTGAGACACCGATCACCGAGAACACCCGCCTGCGTTAGCCTTTGTGAGCCGCGCCACCCTTTGGCAATCCAGCGCTAAAGGGGCGCCTCGGAACTTTCGACCAGCTTCATTAACACCGTCCGCTGATCTAGCGGCGACAGCTGAATCTCACGAGAATTCGGGCTAGCCGTACTACTGGGGGAGTGTATGGAGAGGCGCCGTGGGCCCAATTTTGTCTGACCTGTCACTGGAGGAGTTACGGGCAACAACGTTGCAGATGGTCGTCGTTATACTTCGTTAATATAAGCGTTTTCTTTGATCAAAAGTCGACATGCTAGTTTAAAGCCTATTCCGTTTCAGCTATACCTATATACATATATATTTATTTTTATTATCAAGGAAGCGTGATAGTTTTGGAGGCGAATGGGTATGAGACCTTTACATTATTATTTGAGATTACAACGCGTCTGTGCGTTCGTGTGCATATACTGGTATTAAATTATGTATTTTCCTCAGAAACCTGCACCTACGTCATCATTGAGCTCAACGATCGCGGAAGGATTAAGTGTTACCAAAAACCAAAACCAGAAATAATGCGTGAGATCGTAAACGTAAACATGTATATGCACTGAGACGAAACGTAATCTTCGTGTTACCCCCTTATTTTCTTGATATTCTTAATAATTCCATAGCCATATAATATTCGTACTCCTTCACCTTTAATTCTATTATCTACCTATAATTTGTATTTTTATACCCTTACCTATATTTTATACTCTGTCTTAACTTCTTATACCAATAGGTATTAATTAATTTGGTCAAATACCAAAAACAAATGAATTGTTATTATAAGTAAGACAACTTGAAGATTTTGAATTATAAAATTAGGAAACCATGGAAACATATATAATTTTGAAACAAAATTCTAATATGTTCTGAATTTAGACGTATGTACATCCTCTGACAGGTGGTAGGATGAAAACTGAATAGGTTTCTCGTAGGGTCTATACGGTATGATTTACCGGTATAGGTTGGGAGGGTAGAGAAGAGAGGGAGATACTCGATGACACCTGAGTTTCTCACAATTTGAATAGAGTAGTTGATATTCGTATCCTCAACATATACCACGAATACATAGTAGAATTACCAGTCATTCAGTCCAGTTAACCTGTGTTGATTTCGATTCTATTTTATTTCTTTTTTTAAATGTGAACCTAAACATTGTGCAAGTGTGTGTCAGTATAAAAGCACGAGAGAGTAGAACGAACCCCGACTATCCGGCGAGCTAAGTCAGAGCATAGCTAGAGGTGCACACGAAATCTCCTTGTACTAGTTTGGGTAAAAGAGATCTATCCCATACCTGCACGCTACAAATGGAAGGTATGTGGTTAAAATACCTTTTAAAAAAGAAATGGATCTAGGTGATTCAAAGGCACAAGCCATTGCGCGATTTTACAGCTTAGAAAGAAAACTAAGCAAAAATATAAAATGAAAAGAAAATTATCAAAAATTCATGCACGAATATAAAAATTAAGGACACATGGTAGAGTCCAAAAAAGAGGGGAAATATTATTTAACCCTTCAAGGAGTCATAAAAGATTCCAGTCTAACGACAAAACTCAGAGTGGTTTTTGATGCGTCAGCAAAAACTACAAATAATAAGCGTTTAAATGATATCATGTGGGTCGGACCAAGAGTCCAAAAAGATATCTTCGATATTATGGTTAAATGGCGTAAGTGGCCTTTTGTAGTATCGGCGGACATTGAAAAAATGTACCGGCAAATTAATGTTGATGAAGAAGATCAACAGTATGTGCATAAAATTTGGCGAGATACTCCAAACGACAAAGTGAAGGAGTATAAGCTAACAACCGTTACGTACGGTACAGCTTCAGCACCCTACTTAGCTACTAGGGTGTTGGTTGCGATAGCAGATAACTGCAAAAATGTACAAATATGTGAAATCATAAAGAATGATTTTATATGGACGACCTGATGACAGGTGCCGATTCCGTATTGGATGCTAAAAGGCATGTAGATGAAGTTACCCGGAAGTTTGAAAATGTTGGATTTAACTTTAAAAAAGTGGATAACAAATGTCCCAGAAATTATAGAAGCCGTTATAGATATCGAACAGAATAAGGTATTAAGTATTGAGGAGAATGAATCCGTCAAAACATTAGGGCTTCAATGGGAGCCAGTTAAAGACGAGTTTAGGTTCAACTTCCATTAAAAACTAATATAGAAAGTTAACAAGAGAACAGTTGTATCTATATTAGAAAAGATGTATGACCCCTTAGGCTGGCTGTCTCCAGTCACAATTGTTGGTAAATTATTTATGCGAACACTTTGGCTATCAGACAAAGATTGGGATGAAGAATACCAGAAAGCCCTTAAGGACAATATTAAAGTAGTTCCAATATTAGAAAGAGAACAGATCGAGTGGCACTTTATCCCCCAGGCAGGACCTCACTTTGGAGGTATTTGGGAAGCTGGGGTAAAATCAGTAAAATATCACTTAAAAAGAGTGATTGGGGACAATAATTTAACCTATGAGGAAATGGCAACCCTACTATGTAAAATTGAAGCTGTGCTGAATTCACGGCCGTTGTATACAGCTTCAAATGATATTAAAGACTTGGATATATTAACACCAGGTCATTTTATTATTGGAAGGCCAATATTTGGCCCCATTGAAACGATTACAGAGGAAAGAATTGGGAATCTGGATAGATGGAAATTAATTCAGAAAATGAAAAGAGAATTATGGATTAAATGGAAGTAAGATTATTTACACACTCTGCAACAAAGGAATTATTGGAAAATAAGAATGCAGAATATTAAAAAAGAGCAGATTGTGTTAATAAAAGATGAAAACTGTCACCCAGCTAGATGGCCTTTGGGAAAAATAGAAGAAATACATAAAGGTAAAGACGATAAAGTACTAGTAGTGACTATAAAACATCAAGCTAGGACTCATGGCAATAATGTTAATGCTTATGTTATTTTGCCAAGTATCAAATGCAGACATAGCTGGCAGAAGACAAGGGAAGTGGTCGATTGAAAAAATGAACAGTTCCAATTCAATGTATTTGGACCCTATGGGAGACGTTGAAATAGTCGCCTCATCTTGGGATCTAATTGTGTATTATAATATGGACCCGTATTTTCAAATGATTAAAAAGGGAAAATAATTGATTGGGAAAATGAGAGTCGTGTGCAATAAACTTCACACTTTTGAAGATCAATGCAATAATGTTTTAGATAATGTAGTATAAGCAGTCACTCATAAGAACTACCAAATAGATCAACAAAACATTTTTATAAACATGAACGGCAAGCATAGACCGATCGTGCCAAAGTTAGCGTCGTCGCTTCGTCGGCGCTGCGCTGCCGCTATGTGTGCACATACATACGTACATACATACACTGCATACAGTGAGTTACAGTCAAACAGTGCGGACGCGTTTTCCTGGTGCTCCCGTGTGGACGGCAAATTTGCCGAGATACCTGCAGGGAAAGAGCGCAAACTTTTAAAAAATAAACAACACGCGGGACCGGTACATACCGAGTGAGCCCCTGGATCATGGACGGCGCACCTCGTCAACCCCAAGACGGCGAAAAAGGCGGAGCGCAGGAAGATGGCCAGAGGGGAGGGGTGAGATTATCCTCCTTTACTTGCTCTCTCTCTGTGTCCTCTGTCACTTTTTTGCAGCTAAGCTTTGTTGTTGTCTAATTGTCATCACTGTTTTTAACCGTGCCGTCTGGTTCTGCTCAGAAATAGTACTAGTCATGCCAGCTGATCTAGCCGCAGCGGACGACTAGTGCTGGAAAGCGGACCAAAGAGCTACCGTAGAGCTACGGCAGAGGGCGTACGCCTAGATCTACATGTATAACATGCAGGTTAGGTGCCCACAGATGGCGCTAGCATGCTACGGCGACGATCTGCATACGGAGGTTTGGGTGCCACACCAACAGATGGCGCCAGATTGTGACAAGGTACGGAGCCTACTTTTAGTCACAGCCACAGCGAGCCGCTGCTGGGCGCAAGAGGCGACAAAAACGGCATCAAGGCCGAGACCAGTACAGCCTTGATTAGGATACTGGACACTCCCATAGAACTCGACGACGCGGGACAGTCATATCCTGTTGCAAACTACCGACAGATATGGCAAGGGGATTTCTCTGCAAGGAAAGGTGCCTCTAGCAGGCGGAAAGACTCTGACTACCGCTAACTTGGTAGCGGTCAGGTCGATTCCTTTCTGAAGCAGTAAATGCAACTCGTGACCTCCGGCATGGTGCCAGGTATCCCCGGGCAGACGCGACACACCCGTGCCGAGTCTGCAGACACGAGAAGGCGACCAGGGTCGAGACCAGTAAGACCCTGGGGATTGGACACTGGACAACTACATGGATCGACGTCTTGGGCTGACGGCGTCAGTATTCTGGAACCTCAGTAAGCGGAGTGATATCCTGCCGAAATGGCTTCTGGGCTAATGCTGATGCCGCCCCCGTCCCGTTAAAAACGAGCAATTCTCCTGGACACGCTTCCTTCTTCGTCGCCATTAAGTTGGCGGTGCAGGCTCGGTTGAGCATGGCTCCCGACTAGCGCGGATCCGGCTCTGAACTCTTGACCCCGTGAAGGCAAGAGTCAACCCTAGCATGGCCTCACTGCTTGCAAAGACAACCATGGGATCAGAAACGCGACTGCACAAACGAAGAGGAACAACGACCCGGGAGTTGGGACCCAAAAGAATGGATAAATTTGCAACACCACAAACACAAACCGAAACGGAGGCGGAGAAGGCATTCGCTACGAGTGCAAGACTGGCGAGATCACCGGCGGAGGTGAGACCGGCGGTTACAGCAGGTAGAGGAGTCCAGGAAAGGACTCAAACGGAGCGACCTCACAAGGACCAGAGCAGCATGGCGCTACGCGACCTTGGCAAGGAGATCGCCAACCTAGTGGAAATGCTGGAGGACGGAAAGAGGCGTTCAATCCACCAGCCAATGAGGGATTCTATAGAGAGCATCCGAGCGATCTACGAGCTCGTGGCTATCCAGCTCCACGACGACAAGGCGAAGGCGGTCATACGCACACACCAGTCCTCCCAAACGTCGCCGTTGTTCCGGACAGCGGTGGAGCCAAAGAGGAAACAGACTAACGCCAACACTCCAGGCAATAAGAGAAGCAAAGGAGCTGTTACCCAGACGGCAACCTGCCTTGTCGGATTGGGCACGATGACACCCGAGACAGCCAACAACGAGACTCCAACGGCACCTCCACCAAACACGGAGTGGAAAAAGGTGATGAGAAAGGCGAGGCCACGAAAGCCTAAGCCTACTCGGGTGCTGACCGAGAGGGCACGCCCGGATGCCATTATCATAGAGGCGAAAGACCCGAGTAGCTACGCAGATATTCTGCGTAAGCTCAAGATGGATGAGAAGCTACAGGGGCTAGGCGAGGCAGTGGCAAAAATTCGGCGTACCCAGAAGGGTGAACTACTCCTCCAGCTAAACAAGTCTGGAGAGGAAACCTCGTCCTTCCAGAACTTGGTCGGCGAATCACTAGGAGAGGTAGCAGGGGTCCGCACGATTCAGCAGCGAGTCAGCGTCGAGTGCAGCGACCTGGATGAGGTAACCACCAGAGAGGAGATACGGGAGGCCATCATGTCCCAAGTCCAGTTGTCGAATGTGGCATTGGAAGACATAAGCCTCAGGAAGGGGTACGGACAGACGCAGATAGCGACTATCCGACTCCCGACAGAGGACGCCCGCAGAGCCCTCAAAACAGGAGCGCTTAAGGTAGGCTGGGTCAGATGCAGGCTCAGAGAGCGAGTGAATGTCATCAAATGCTTCAGATGCATGGAGTTTGGACACATGGCCAGGCAGTGCAGAAGCGAGACAGACCGCTCTAAGATGTGCCGGAAATGCGGTAAGGAGGACCACCTCGCAAAGGATTGCGACCAGGACCCCCAGTGCATGCTCTGCAAGGGCAATAATGAAGACTGGAGACATGTCGCAGGCAGTGGCAGGTGTCCTCTCTTTAGGAAGGCGCTTGCAAAACGGCTAGCATGAGGTGCACACAGCTAAACCTCAACCACTGTGAGGCGGCCCAGGCACTCCTGAGCCAGGACACCAAGGAGAGGAGACCAGACGTGGTCCTGGTATGCGAACCTTACAAACCCGTACCAGGCAGTGGATGGATACAAAGCAGGTGTAGGAAGGCCGCGATCTGGGGCGTTCGGACCCCGCCCCTGGATACCGACGTGTCCAGGGAGGGCTTCGTGCGAGCCAGACTCAACGGCGTAACCTTCTACAGCTGCTACGCACCGCCGAGCTGGGAGCTTCCACGGTTCCAGGCCATGCTGGAGAACATTGCGGAAGACGCCCGTGGAAGGGCACCCTTCGTGATAGCAGGGGACTTCAATGCTTGGGCCGTAGAATGGGGCAGTAGAGAGACCAATACAAGAGGGTACTGTCTGTTGGAGCAGTTCTCGTCTCTGGATGCCGGCCTGGCAAACGACGGTGCTAGGATGACGTTCTGCAGGGCGGGACGGTCTTCAATAATAGACCTGACCTTCCTAAGCAGCTCTCTCTGTAGGCATTTCACCTGGAGAGTGGGAGATGAGTTTACATTCAGCGACCATCAGGCGATCCACTTCGAGCTCGGACGACCCAACAGAGGACTCAGGAAACAGAAATCAACAGGGCCAAAATGGAAGGACAGCCTTCTGGACGTCGCATCCTTTTCGGATTCCATAAGGCAATGCGAGTGGAGTCCAGCTGGCAACTCAGAGGAGGACGCAGCAAGGGATCTGACGCAGCGGGTCGTCGACGCATGCAACGTTTCCATGCCAAAGAGGAAGCCGTCCCTACGGGGAACACCCTGCTACTGGTGGACTCAGGAGATTGCCGAACTCAGGAGCGCCTGCCTCAGAAGGAGACGGCGCGCCCAACGAGCGAGAGGCCGACAGGACTTCGAAAATAGGCAAGCAGAATTCCGCATGGCGAAGCAGGAGCTGAAAGTGGCCATCAAAAGTAGCAAGAGGGACAACTTCCGCCGCATCTGCGACGAAGCTGACGTAGATCCATGGGGCACTGCATATAAGGTAGTCACCAAGAGGATCAGAGGAGTAAGCACACCAACACCCACATGCCCAGAGTTGCTGCGAGTCATAGTGACAGCATTGTTTCCCAGGCACCCACAGAGGGAAGGAACAAGCCAAGTTCATGAAGAGACTCCCTATGATCCAGTGTCCACAAGGGAGGTCACCGAAGCTTCCAGGAGGGTCGGGGACAGGAAAGCGCCGGGGCCAGATGGAATTCCCAACAGGGCCCTAAAGCTCGCAGTGGCCACCCAACCGGAACTCTTTGCCGACGCGTTCAACAGCTGTCTGGGTGAGGGACATTTCCCGAAACGGTGGAAGCGGCAACGTCTCATCCTGCTGCCTAAAGGAAACAAGTCACCAGACGAACCTTCTGGGTACCGGCCAATATGCCTTCTGGACACAGTGGGGAAGCTGCTGGAGAGAGTTCTTTACAACAGGCTCTTAGCTTTCGTAGAGGAGACAGAAGCTCTATCCGAGGCACAATACGGCTTCCGGAAGTCTCGCTCGACAGTGGACGCCATTATGGCGGTGGTCAACATCGCAGCGAAAGCCATAGAGGGGAAAAGATGGAGGTGGGGCACCAAGGAGTACTGCGCTGTAGTGACGCTCGACATAAGAAACGCCTTTAACTCGGCTAGTTGGGCAAAGATCAAGTCCGCACTACGCCGGATCGGAGTGCCAGGGTACCTTCTGAGAATAATCTCCAGCTACCTCTCAGACAGAATGCTATGCTACGAGACGGATCAAGGAGAGACAACATACGAGGTCACGGCAGGAGTTCCGCAAGGATCGGTTCTTGGACCACTCCTGTGGAACCTAATGTACGACAGTGTACTAAGACTGCAGTTACCAGCAGGATGCCAGCTAATTGGCTTTGCAGACGACCTAGCCCTAGTCGTTGTAGCCAAGGAGATCAAGGGAATCGAGTCCGCAGCAAACACAGCAATCGAAGCAATTGCCAGTTGGATGCGAGAAGCTGGTCTAGACTTGGCCAGCCATAAGACAGAAGCGATCCTGATCACGAGCAGGAAGAAGCTTGAGTATGCTACAGTGAGGGTAGGAGCTGACCTGATAAAGTCGCAAGACTCGATCAAGTACCTGGGCGTGATGTTGGACAACCGTCTAAATTTCCGCTTGCACGTGGAGTATGCCGGTCAAAAAGCAGCGAGGATGCAGGGAGCCCTCTCTCGCATACTGCCGAACGTAGGTGGCCCCAAGCCAGGACGCCGAAGGCTTATGGCAAGCGTGGTGTCCTCCATCTTGCTCTACGCAGCGCCAGTGTGGGCGGCAGCTGTGGTCGACAACAAGAGCCTGAGGAGGAAGTTGGCTGCACCATACAGGCTAGCAGCCCTGAGGGTGATATCCGGCTTTAGGACTGTGTCCGAGGATGCAGCACTCGTACTGGCGGGAATGCTACCAGTGGACATACTGGCAAGAGAGATGCAGGCTATATATACAAGGCGATCGGAACAGGAGAGCGTGGGCGGCCCTATACTGAATACGGGCCCGAATACTGAGAGACAACGCTCCATCGAAACATGGCAAGAACGGTGGAACCAGAGCAGCAAAGGGAGATGGACGCACAGATTGTTCGGCAATGTCAATGCCGACAGTAGCGGAAGCATGGTGGACTACCACATAACCCAGTTCTTCACAGGTCACGGTGGCTATCGTGGCTACCTGTATAAATTTAAGCACGACACGAGCCCCTACTGCCCTACGTGCCCAACAGCAGTAGAAGACCCGGAGCATGTACTCTACAGCTGTAGTAGATACGCACCATGGACGGGAGGTGTTCCCCCACCGGAGTCACTGGTAAACTTCATAACAGAATCGGACGAAAACTATATGTACGTGTACCGTCTCATTAAGCGCATCCAGGATGACCTGAGACGATGCGAAAAAGAGCGTCATGTAGCGGCCTAGAATAGGCCCCCCTCCCCGCGAAGCAATACCTAACGGTGATCCCGCGGGGGGAGAGGTGTGTTGTTGTGTGGGGGTGGTTTTAGTACGTATGTCTTGACTCGAGCAAGGAATCGTGCATGCCAATGGCACGGGCCATTGGTATCTTCAGGAAGATTTCCATCCCCCATGGCGTATCCATGGGAAAAAAAAAAAACGAGAAGGAACGTGTGAGTCGCTTCTAAAGACGCGGCTCTACTTATACCCGTACTCAGTCAGTAGAATTTTTAAGAATTTTAGAATAAAAAAAAAAATTTTACATTTTACATTTTTTTGCTACATCTGATATCTACATCTACATATACAATGTATATTCTACATCTAACATGTAGATTGTACATGTTCCATTTGGATTCTACATCTCCTCCGCTAGGGGTTGCTCGCGCACTGAACGCGGCAGAGTGTGCGAGCGAGAAGGAAAATGAGTTGCTTGGCCGTTGTCAGGAGGGGGCTGAGGAAGCCACTGAAAATTTGTTCATTCTGGCTATAATTATGATCCGATCTGATTCAAATTTGGCAGTCTGGTAGATATGGACATTCTCTACGATAATGCGTTTTTAGTTTTATAGTATCTTTAAAAATGTGCCTGCCACATATTTTCGTCCTTTGTGTGGGCGGAAGGGGGCGGGGCGAAATTTTGAAATACACTTGTAGCAGTGGGATATCACATGAGTCTGGAAACCAAATTTGGTTGCCCTAGCTCTTATAGTCTCTGAGATCTAGGCGCTCAACAAGACAGACAGACGGACAGACGGTCAGACGGACAGACGGACAGACAGACATGGCTCTATCGACTCGGCTATTGATGCTGATCAAGAATATATATAGTTTATGGGGTCGGAAACGTTTCCTTCTCTGCGTTACACACATCCATTTTTACCACAAATCTAATATACCCCTTAACTCTTTTTGAGTACGGGTATAAAAAGCAGGGGCGGGAAAAAAAGGAGGGGCCCCCAAATTGATGGTTGCCTAGGGCCCCGTTGAGGCTTGATCCAGCCCTGCCCTACTCCGTTTTAAAAGATATTCAACAAAGTAGATTTGGAAGGCATTGTTGAAATGATTTTTAGCGTCATATTTTAGCGTATATTAATTTTTGTATATTTTGGGAAAATTAGTTAATTTTTAGATAGAGTTGGTTAAAGAAAAAAAAAAACAAAACAAAAAGATAAAAATAAATAAACTTGCACTGAGTGAGGCTTAAACTCGTTTAATTTCGCTTTGCAGTCAGCCACTTAGTACGCTGCGCCACGGGCTTAGGAGAAATAAAGTCGTCAATATGTCAGGTTGATTCCTTTGTTGCGACAGAACATACGAAAAAATGCACTCACACAACCAAGCGCTCAAACACGGACAAGACAACGCACACATAGACAAATCGAAAATCCACATCGAAAATCCACGCTAAAAATTTCGTGTGCTTTTCAGCAGTATGGTCGTTACGCATCTTGTTGTTTTAGAACTAAAAAAACAAAAAAAATTTTACATTTTTCATTTTTTTGCTACATCTGTTATCTACATCTACATATACAATGTCTATTCTACATCTAACATATAGATTGTACGTGTTCCATTCATATTCTACATCTCCTCCCTAGGGTTGCTCGCGCACTGAACGCGGCAGAGTGTGCGAGCGAGAAGGAAAATGAGTTGCGTTGTCGTTGGAAGGAGGGGGCAGGGGAAGCAACTGAAAATTAATTTCTTCATTCTGGCTATAATTATGATCCGATCTGATTCAGATTCGGCAGTCTGGTAGATATGGTCATTCTCTACGATACTGCGTTTAGTTTTATCGTATCTTTAAAAATGTGCCTGCCACAGATTTTCGTCCTTTGTGTGGGCGGAAGGGGGCGGGGCCGAAATTTTGAAATACACTTGTAGCAGTGTGATATCACATGAGTCTGGAAACCAAATTTGGTTGCCCTAGCTCTTATAGTCTCTGAGATCTAGGCGCTCAAGAAGACGGACAGACAGACAGAAGGACAGACAGACAGACAGACAGACGGACAGACAGACATAGCTATATCGACTCGGCTATTGATGCTGATCAAGAATATATATACTTTATGGGGTCGGAAACGTTTCCTTCTCTGCGTTACACACATCCACTTTTACCACAAATCTAATATACCCCTTAACTCTTTTTTGAGTACGGGTATAAAAATACGTATGCATATCTGTGCTTATCATAAGCCGAAGATGATGACGCGACGACGCTGATAGCAGATCGGCTCTGTTGCCGATATCATGTCAAACCTGAAGCACTGACCATTCCAATTAGCATAAAAAGGCCATGCCCTTCATGGACAAGAACAGAAGCTGCCTGGCCTTTCGGGCAGCCCTAGCCCTTAGTTACTAAGCTAAATATACTAATAAAAAATATTTCGAAGTTGCCTGGCCACACGGGCAACTCCGACTTAAACAACAAAATCACTTATATTACAATGGAGTCTTAGTGTGGTGGCAGGCTACAGAAAAGAAAACCTACAACAAGCTAATGGATAGAACTCAGCGGCAGGCACTGCTCTGCATCACTGGGGCGCTGAGGTCAACCCCAACAAAAGCATTCGAAACAATACTCGGAATCAACCCCCTGGACATCCACGCTCAACTGACTGCAGGTAAGGCAGCACAACGCCTAGTCGCATCAGGCAATATGTCGCTGCAAGGTTTCGGGCACAGTTCAATAGGCCGAGACATGATCAGTATATCTGACTACATGATCCCCCGAACTTGCCTGGACGTCAAAACAGCGATACACATTAGAGGTGGAGAAACATCGATGCATCGATGTTTTTAAATTTTTTGGAAACATCGATGTTTTGTGGCAACCATCGATGTTTTTTCAGCATCACTAAAGTAAAGGAAACGCAGAAGGTATGTGTAAAATATATTTATAAATTGAACTATTTACTGTATTTAGATGTTTTCAGATATTCAATTGGTGGTGTAGGCAACGTCGGTGGATGTGTGGCAATGGAAAACTTCCTAAACCGTAAGTATTCATAGAAGTAATACACATGACAACTTTGAGACACTCATACCTTTTGCAAATGTTAGGAACAACTAAGGAAAATTGCGAGTCTCCGGCTCCTGCTACGAAGAGGAAGCGCGAGACTTCGGACGTGTGGCAGCATTTCAAGAAAACGGCCGATAATAATAAAGCAGTATGCATTTACTGCGGAAAAATGCTTAAGACAGGTGGAAACACTACCAACTTGTGGGACCATGTATTACACATGGGACCCGACAACTGGAAAGAAAGTTGGGATCAGAATTAGAGGTGGAGAACTATCGATAGCACTATCGGCATTATCGATGATAGGTCACTATCGAAGCGCCATCGATGGTAGCTGTTCAGAGTGAGGATGGCGCTGGCGGGGCAACCACTCTGTGGGCATTCCAGCCACACATCGCTGTTAGCGTTCCAGCTACACAAGCGGTCGCCCTCGCTCTCGCCCTCGTACTTAAGAGCATTTTTCCCCCCGGCGACGCGCTCTCGCGCGCATACTCACCACGCTTGCGCTTGCGCTCCCGCCCACGCTCCCGCTCTCCCCGCCGACAGCCCTCGGCAGCTTGAGTGCCACCGATCTACATTAATTCGCTTTTCCACCCTAAGCAAAACGGCCGGCTTTTGCACGCGACTACCTAAACCCTACGAATAAACCTATATATTGTGAAGAAACTGGAACTCGCTTTCTCGTCTTTATTTCTTTGGGAAATCATCTGTGGAACTTCGCACGCCTCTACGCTCAATCATTGGTCCTTCGAGCCGGATTTACGTTGCCTTCCCCAACCACATCCAGCCTTCGAGCACGGCATCGCCTTCACCACCAGGATCCCAAGATAAGTACGATTTTCGTGTGCCACAAATCCCTTCCATTCGCGATTTGTGTTCCATAATTCCGAAAAGTCCGAGTTCCGCGATATAAGTACATATATATATATATTCTTATATATGTACTTTTTTCTTCATTCTGTGCCATCCGTTATCCGTGTCTCTTCCTTTTTGGACACCGCCATATTATCGGCGATTCCGGCCGTTCTCCCGTCATTCACCTCCAACTACCAGTGCTACGGTAATTTCTTTCGATTTCTTGTGTCTGTCCATGATTTGCGGACATATTAACCAAATAAAAATTAATTCAAACCAAGTGCATTCCGAACATATGTATGTACGCACATTCCAGCCCGTGAGAGCGGCTTGCGTACATACACACACATCTCCATCCGTGTCTCTACAACTGCATTCCATGCACGACCCACCTCAATAAAAATATACACTGGCACATTCCGAGTGCAACTGCAATTAAAATTAAGTGTTTTATAGGCTGTTGACATTGGGACTGCGTCATGCTTCTTTGCGTATTGGCGAAGACGCAGTTTTTTTTACATAGGTTAAGCATAGGGCCCTAGTGGTGGTATACATACACATACACTACATACACTCCATACACTACATACATACTCCGCGCAAGTGCCAATTTTAATATAAAATTCGCGATTTTGTACAATTCGTGCACTCCAGCCACTTTTCATGATCGCTACCCCAACTCCAACATCGTCCACTTTCCGAATAAATTACTCGCGACCGAGGCACGGCGCACTTATAGTAATTATTTGGCAATTTCCACTGCCAATTGGCAAATTGGTGTTTCGGTCTTTTGTTGTTGTTTTTTGTTCCGTGCATTAGAGGTGGCGCAATCCAAAAAATATCGGTATCGTAACCGAGTCTTGCGTTCGACCAAAAATAAAAAATAAAAAGACAATTTCCAAACAAACACACCGACACTACAACAAATAAATTGAACGATCCACGATTTCTAATTTAAACCGTTTCGTCATCCGTTTTCCATTTTTTCTGTTTTCTTCGGTATTTCTCCCGATAGTTCTCCAGCGCCCACTCCGCAGTCATATTCTTGACTGTAGCTTCCGGTAACGCTTACGGCGACTAGGCTTATCTGCACTTTATCGATCCAAAACGACATAAAGAGCAAACTATCGCCCATTCCAATCAACTATCGAGGATATAAATGCCATTCCGTCC
The DNA here is from genome assembly GCF_018151105.1 of Drosophila obscura. Classification (NCBI taxonomy): domain Eukaryota; kingdom Metazoa; phylum Arthropoda; class Insecta; order Diptera; family Drosophilidae; genus Drosophila; species Drosophila obscura. The sequence goes on along the minus strand of NW_024542827.1, from coordinate 78,948 downwards.
GCCGTCCATTCGCAAATAACCCAGTTCTGATCACGACTGCGTCAAAGAAGGTAAACGGAGGAGCCCGCACTAACAATATTTGCAAAATATTGCCAAAATCAGTGTAACCGGTCCTCTCCTCGGCTCAGCGCAATATAAGTCACTCATTGTTTGAGAAATTTCACTTCACCGTGATCTCAAACAATCCGAGTCGACCCGACTATTGTTTTCCAACAAGCTCGAGGCCTTTTTCCTGACAGCCTTCCATAAGTGGGTTATATTTGTTTCCTGGCGTCTTTCTGTTGGAATTCCACTCAGATCAGTCTTCTGTCCCTCCAAGACTTCCAAATCCGATTTTCTGTGCGTTTGTGAGTTCGGAATATGCCAACAGGTCACAAGGACGGCAACCAGCTTTTGCCTGTGACCTCTTCCAACCGGCTACGTACCTCGTCCGCCTCCGGAACTAAGGTGCGCGAAAAGAAGTCACCTTACAAACATAAAAACCCTTATACAATTTTCAAATTTCCAAATTTTTAAATTTCTTTAATTTTATACTAAAGTCAACAAAATAACAAGTCAAAAAAGGCCAAAGAAAGTTTTGTATACATTTGAAATATTTTTAATTAATTAAGTGAATATTTTCCGGAACGAAATAAGTGAACTTATAATTTAATTAGAATGGTATTTTCTTAAATTTACTTATATTTAAAATTCTTAAAGGGTATTCAATTGCCTAAATGTGGCCTCCTTTGCTATTTAAAACCTTTGTAATGGTTTCTGGCATTGAAAGGATCAATTTTTGGAGTAAGGTATATCCAATTTCGCCCACTCTTTTACTATTGCCTCTTTCAACTCTCGTACTGTGGTAAATTGTCTTCCGTGTATGTAAACTTTGGCAGAAAGTATGCCCCAAAGGTTTTCAATAGGGTTGAGATCAAGGCTTTTTGCTGGCCTTTTAAAAAGCGGAATTTTTCGGTCTTCAAAATATGTTTTTGTGTACTTTGACACGTGGATCGCGGCATTATCCTGTTGAAAAATCCTGAAATCTCCATAATGCGCTTCCTCAAAATCAACAAGAACTTCGTCCAATAGTTGAACATATTTCTCCGAGTTCATTTTGTGGGTAACGAAACATATTGGACTCTTTAGTGACCCTCCTTGAAAATTTCTAGAAATTTTCACCTGCTTTGGAGCCCTAACATCCCTATAATAGTATTGGTATCCATCTGGACCATCTAAATTGAATTTTTTTTCATCACTGAATATAATATTTTGCCACTCCAAGTCCCAAAATTTGTGATCTTGTGCAAATTCAATGCGGGCAGTTTATATCGAGGAAGTAGCTGACATTTGACTAGTTTTTTTTCGTATGAAACGTTTAGATCTGCCCTCAAATTTTGTTGCACTCGACGCTTTGATATTGGGAGAGCCAGTTCGTGGCAAATTTGGGCTGCGCTGTGGTTTTCTTTAACCGCTATGCTTTTAATACGGCGCTCTTTGTCACGCTCTTGAAGTAATGGTAGTGGCATCCCAATTTCACGATAGCATAACATTTTTGTACGCTCTTCATTTGAAAGATATCGGCTTTGAGACATTCTATTGAAAATAAACTAGTTTTGAACATGAAACACCACATTATAACAATAAACTCACTTTAAATTTGGTTTTAAGCTAAAACGCAAAAATAAACAATGAATTTGGAGCTCTGATGCACTTTTAAGATGTCATTGACTACTAATGTAAGCTCAATTATTTCGTTCTGCATTAAGAGGCGCATGAGCTTTTTTGAAATTATAACGGAACCTAACTCTATTTTGTATGTTGCCATAAAGGTGAGCTTTTTGTACGAATTTATGCCCAAAAAGAAATAGATAAAACGCAGCATAGAAGATTTTACAGCAGATAGCAAGCATTGTAAGGTGACTTCTTTCGCCCACCTTACGCCGACTCAGAGAATCAAGGCACCCCTCACTCCAAGAGCAGCCAGTAGCAGCCCTGCGGCAAGGACCAAATCGGTTCTGTTCCCGTCTCCTGTCACTCTTAAGGTTCCAGCTGTGACCAAACAAGATCCGAAGGGCTCCTTCGTCAGCAGCCCCGTCAGCTCTCGCCACTGCATCACAATGGCTCAATCCGCCACCTCAGTCGCTCGGACCAAATTGGTCGCCGCTATTGGCCGACTGTCGCACCTGGCAGAGCGCATCACCGCCGCCCCATCCGCCTCTTTGTTCCGAGGTTCGTCGAGGCCAAATCCTCAGCATGTGGACGGACGTCGAGGCCGAATATAAGGACTGCTCCGCGGTGATGACTGACGAGGAGCCAGAAATCCAAAGCGGACATCCGTGACACATACGGCGAATGCTATGGGGATTTTCGAGCAGTGCCTCAGTGACCTCAATGCCCAACTGGCCACATCCACAGTTCTTCCTCCTTCACAGCCAGTCCAACAGGGCGGCTGTCGACTGCCTCCCGTCAATATTGAGGCATTCAAAGGGACTACGTCCGCTGGCCCACATTCCGGGATCTGTTCACTGCGGTCGTGATCAACAATCCTAGATTGTCTCCGGTAGAGAGGCTGTATTACCTCACCGAGAAGACCCGGGGGCGATCCGATAATGACGGTTTCGAATCCGCATGGTTGGCTCTCCGCAGCCGATACGAAAATAATCGGCTTCTGGTGACCAACCAAATCAACATCCTCCTTTTTTTGCCCGCGTAACATCCGAATGCATTCGAGCCTTGAAGGATCTTCAAAGTACGATGCAAGGAGTTCTAAATGCGCTAGCGGTCTCCAACGTCTGCACGGACAACTGGGATAGTCTGCTTGTCACCATTTGCGCTTCCAAATTGCCGAAGTTGAGCCGGGCGTTGTGGAAAGCGTCCGTAACGGACAAAAAAGAGGTGCCGCCCTGGAAGGAAATCGACTCCTTCCTCACTCAGCGCTATCTGACGCTCGAGGCTATTGAGAGCGTCTTCCTTCCACCTCACGAGGGGCTACGAATCCGCCACCCTCCAAAGGCGTCCAAAATCCACCCACCTCTCGAAACCACTCCAATCCATTCCGTTCGCAAGGCAGTCCGACGCCAAACAAGGTTCACTCTTTCAATACCCAAGTGAGTTCGAAGAAGCGAACGTGGGACCTCTGTTCCAAAGAGAATCACCCGATCCGAGTTTGTCCCCGCTTTCTCAACATGTCCGCTGATGCACGTTCCAGCTGCATTAAGAAAAAGCAGCTGTTCCTAAATTGCTTCGCAAGAGGTCATCTGCTTCGCGACTGCTCCAGCAGCCACAATTGTTCCACTTGTGGGGCCAGGCATCACACGCTTCTGCATCGTGCCCCTCCTTCATCCAACGTAGCGGCTTCGACTTCCGCCCAAGCCCCCAGCTCATCCGATCCTCAGCCCAACGTACAGAGCTATTTCGCCTCCAGCACAAGTACCGTTCTTCTGTGCACGGCACTCATTAATATTTGTCACCTGGGGACCAATTTCCGTGCCCACGCTCTGATTGACTCAGGCTCCGAGGCGGCGTTCATCACTGAACGTCTCTTTAACATTATTAAGCCATCGTTCGAAGCCATCCAGGCTCAAGTCGCAGGTTTAAACCATGGCATATGTTCTGCCTCAACTAGCAGGTAACCTTCCCTCATATACGATACCGCAGCACTTCTTGGACGAGCTTCCAAACCTCCCGCTGGCAGACCCCTCCTTCCACCGAAGCTCGCAGATTGATGTGCTTTTAGGCGCTGACATCCTTCCTTCTATCCTGTTGAGCGGCTTCCGGTCTGACATTTGTGGCTCGCTGCTGGGACAAGAGACCATCTTCGGATGGGTCCTATCCGGTCCGGTATCAGCTGACTCGACTCGGACGGTTTCCGCCTTCACCACGAAGCTCTCGTTAGATTCGGACGTCCGACTCGAGAAGCTTCCCACCAAATTCTGGGAGGTGGAGGACCTTCCGGGAAACCGACGAGTGAGTCAGATTCTGTGTGCGAGGAAAACTTCCGCAAGACCACTAAACGAGCCCCCGATGGGAGGTATATTGTTACTCTCCCTTTCAAGTGTCCAGAAAATGTCGATCTAGAACACTCCAGGTGCGCGGCACAGGCCCAGTTCCTTAAAAACGAGCAGCGTCTGCAGCGGAATTTGCCGCTCAAAGAGCAGTACGACGCCGTTATCCAGGAATATTTAGAGCTAGGCCACATGAAAGCGGTTACACCCAGTCATGACTCCGGCCATTACTACCTTCCGCATCACGCCGTGTTTAAACCCGACAGCACCACAACCAAACTGCGTGTGGTCTTCAACGCCTCCAGCCCGTCTTCCAACGGGAAAAGCCTCAACGACACATTGCATTCGGGGCCAGTCCTTCCGTCTGACTTGACCATGCAAATCCTGAGGTGGCGAGTCTTCCGCTATGTCTTCAATGCCGACATCAGCAAGATGTACCGCCAGATCCAAGTGTCTTCCCAACACACGCCATATCAGCGAATACTCTTTCGCGACCGTAATGGGGACGTGTGTGACTACGAACTTGCTACTGTCACCTTCGGAGTCAATTGCGCACCGTACCTCGCCCTTCGCGTCATTAAGCAACTCGCACAAGAGGTGCGCCCACAGTTGCCAATGGCAAGCGACATCCTGGAGAGCTACATGTACGTGGACGACGTGCTGGCTGGTGCTCCACTCAGTCGCAGGCAATCACCGCCATTTCAGAGTTACGCAAAGCACTCGACTCCGCGGGGTTTCCACTCCGAAAGTGGACAGCGAACGACAAGGGCGTACTGCGCGATATTCCGGTCGACCACCTACTTCGAGCTGACTTCCTAGAGCTTGAAGAAAGTAGCATCGCTAAGACATTGGGGATCCGATGGCAAGCCAGTGCCGATGAATTCTTCTTTGCTCCTCCCGAAGTACTTCAACGGGAGTCCTGTACGAAGCGCAAAGTGCTATCGCAGATTGCGCAGCTGTTCGATCCAGCGGGATGGCTTGCCCCCTTTGTCATCCAAGCCAAAATTTTCATGCAGGAAATTTGGCTAAGAGAGTTAGGGTGGGATGACGTCCTCCCTAGCGATCTATCGCAAACCTGGGAGACGTTCCTGAAGAGTTTTCCGGCCATCCAGGATATCCGCATTTCGCGGTGGTTGCACGTTTGTCCGATGACCAAGGTGCAGATACATGGCTTCTGCGACGCGTCTCAACGTGCCTATGGGGCAGCGATTTACATCCGAGTTGAGCGACCGCAGGGCATTGTCTGTGCCCTTCTCACAGCCAAAACCCGCGTGGCCCCGTGAACACGGTTTCCTTGACTCGACTCGAACTGTGCGGAGCCGTCCTTCTGACAGAGCTTTCCGAGGCCATCCTTCCTCAACTGCCACTAGACACCAGCCTTGTGCCCTTCTGGACCGATTCCACGATTGTATTGGCCTGGCTGAACAGACCTGCATGAGATTGGACCACTTTCGTGGGAAATCTAATAGCCAAAATCACTCGATGTTGGCCCAGCGAGCGATGGAGCCACGTCCGATCCGAGGATAATCCGGCCTGGCCAGTCGAGGGCAAGGACCCACTGACCTGGTCGGAAGTGATTTGTGGTGGCATGGCCCTGCTTGGTTGCGTGGCCCACAATCGGAGTGGCCTTGTCCGCGGGACTCAGTCCTTGAGACTGACCTGGAGAAGCGAGTCGTCAATGTGCACCATGTAGTGGCTTAGCTACGTACTTGCAAGACCGGCGCACCGGGGCCCTTGAGCTTAAGGGGCCCCCAAGCTATGGACCCATACTCTGACCAGAAAATCACCAAAATATCTCTAACTCCTCACTTTTGTTTGAAATGCAAGCATGAATTCGACTTGTATAATTAAGCGTCGTTTAAAGTATTCTTCATAAAATTCTATGGAGAAACGGCTGGAGCAACGTTCCAAATGGTAAAATATAATTTTCGGAGGGTTTGTCAACCAATTTCAGATGAGCCTTTTCTTCATTAAACAATATGCACCTATAAACAAAACAAAATAAATTTAAAAAAACGAGAAGGAACGCTTCTTTGGACGCGACTTTACTTTTATACCAGTATTCAGTCGGTATATATATTTGTGAGCTTATGATTTATCAGTTCCAATAGCATGGGTCCAATAGGCTGGGTTTCAGCAACTGCTCTCCTTTTCGTGCAGAGAATTACTGAAGTTTTTATTTCATCTAGGCGTTCATCAAGAGACAGACAGACATAGAATCGGCTATTGATGCTGATGAAGAATATATATACTTTATGGGGTCGGAAACGTTTTCCATCTCTGCGTTACACACATCCACTTTTACCACAAATCTAATATACCCCTTTACTCTTTTTGTTCGAATCGTAAATAAAAAGTTAAATTTTGTCGAGCATTGTAATTTTCCGAAATAAGGCAAAATAAAGATTATAATTTTGTTATATGTACAATAAAGTTTTTTGAACACATAAATTTTCAAATAAAGAATTCGATTTACCTCATGACCTAATACCAAAATTATTAATCAATAAAGCTCACACAAAACCCTCTTAATGATAAAGTATCTCACTTTAGGTTGGGCCCCAATTTTTTTTTTTTGCACCGGGGCCCTTTCCTACCTAGCTATGCCACTGGCACCATGCCACCAGCAGCACCTCCGATATCATCAGCCGTTTCTGCGAACTCGGGCGCGCTCTGCGCGTGATCGCTACGTTCGGCGGTTCACCCAGCAAGTTAAAGGGCAGACGACCCATGTCTCCAAGGAGCTGAAGGAGGTCGCTGCCGCTCTCCAAGCAGTCACCCTAACAACCCAACGCTTCCATTATGCGGGGGAGCATCAGTGCCTGGTAAACAAGCAGCCACTCCCGACTACGAGTTCTCTTCTAAATTTTAATCCGTTCCTTGACCAGAACGGAGTCATGCGGGCATGTGGCCGAGTCCAAGCCTCGGCGTCCATGTCCTACAACGAACGGCATCCAATCCTGTTGCCACCCGCATGTCTCCTGGTTCGCCTGCTGGTTCGATCCGCCTTATCCGGGCAACATACTGGATCCTTCGACTACGTCGCGTAGTGAGGGCAGTGATCCATTCTTGTAAGGTTTGCGTCCTCCATCGTAAGCGACTTCAAACCCAGCTAATGGGCGACCTTCCTGCCTCACGAGTCACATTCTCCAGGCCGTTCACATACACCGGAGTCGACTTCGCCGGCCCCTTCGAAGTTAAAAGTTTCACAGGGCACGTGTGTCGCATCTCAGAGGAGTATGTGTGCGTGTTCGTCTGCTTTGCCACGAAGGCCATCCACTTAGAGGCCACGTCCGATTTATTCACCGACACCTTCCCAGCCGCCTTCGCTCGTTTCGTCGCGAGACGAGGTTGTCCTCATGAATTCAATCCGACAACGGCAGGAATTTTGTCGGCGCGTCCCGCTCTCTGGCTGTGGATCTTCTCGAAGCCATTCGCACTCGGACTTCTGCGGTGTACAGCCAGCAGGGGCTATCATGGCGGTTTATCCCTCCCGGAGCCCCCACATATGGTGGGCTTGTGGGAAGCAGGTGTGAAGAGCTTCAAGGATCTGTTCCAACGGTCGATGTGTACGTCCAAATACACATTAGAGGAGTTCGCGAACTTACTTTCAAAATTGAGGCATGTCTTAACTCGCGACCAATCTCTCCTATGTCTGAGGATCCAACGGATCCGTTGGCTTTGAGTCCAGGCCATTTCCTGATTGGTGGTCCGCTATTATCCGTGGCAGAGCCAGAAATACAAGCGAGCGCCTCCTCCATCCTAAACCACTGGCAACATCTCAAGGCTCTCAACCAGCAATTCTGTTCGCGCTGGAAGACAGAGTACCTGCGAGAGTTGCACAAGCGTAACAAATTGGAGATTGGAGACCTCGTGGTGATCAAGGAGGAGAACATCCCCGCTCAGGAATGGCGTCTCGGCCGTGTGCAGAACGCGTATCCTGGAGCCGATGATAAGGTCCGTGTGGTGAGCCTGCTCACGGCCCGCGGCCTTATCAAGAGACCGATCACGAAGGTGGTTCTGCTGCCTATGGAATCGGAGGTCCTTTCCACCTACTCTCGCGTAGGCTCCGATTCATAAGCCTCCGTCTTTTTGTTATGCTTAAATCCAGCTCAATCATCCGTATCCGTACCCGTATCTGTATCCGTCTGCCAACCCGTGCCAGCTCCTTACTAATGCTTCGTTGACTTCTTTCCTTCATCCTAGTTTTTCCAGACTGCAGATATGGCCCCTCAAACGTCCTCACGGTCCCGATCCAGCCGCAGGTCGGATCGCACACGGGCACGAGGGAAGACCTCCTTCCAATGTCGAGTGTGTCCAGGAGTACACCCACTGAGGAACTGCCGGAAATTCATCCGTTTGAGCGTCGAGAAGAGACTCCGAGCCGTCCTCCTGCATAAATACTGCTCTAACTGCCTGGCTCATGAGCACTCGGGCAAGGGCTGCCTCAGTGGAGACCTCTGCAAGGTGTGCTCCCGCAACCACCACACGCTGCTCCACCTGCCCGGGACTCGGCGCCCTGCTGGCTCCTCTTCTGCACCGTCGGCGTCACCTCCGTCTTCCCGCGCCGAACCACGCCCTCGTCTTCCGGTCAGCCGCCCTGTCGTCGGAAATCCAGTCTTGACAGCAAACTCCTTGCTCCAGCACCAGAGCATCAACGTCCTCCCCGACGGCGATGGTGGTCCTCGCAGGCACTAAGGTGATGAGTGCGCTGATCGACCCCTGCACGCCGGTCAGTTGCATCGAAGCCGAGGTGGCTAGGGAGCTGAAATTGCCCACTACTTGCATCGGGGATGAGAAGGTGTGCACCGCCATGATCCGGGCGAAGACAGGAGAGTTCAAAGTGGAGGCCGTCTTCAAAATCGAGCACCGCCTGCGCGTCCGTACGCCGATCCGTCCACTGAGCGACACCGTCCGTGCTCGCTTCGACGACTTGAAGTTGGCCAACGAGCAGTTCCACAAGCCGACGACCATCTCGCTCGTCTTGGGTGCAGATTTGTATCCAAGGGTCATCCAACCTGGGTTCCTCGCCCGCGCAGACGGCCTTCCCGTGGCTCAAAGCACGGTGTTTGGATGGATCGTGTCTGGTGCGTGCACGCAGACGTAAAATCTTTGCACTCCTGCGAGGGGGTGGAGAATGTTCAGAGTGAGGACGGCGCTGGCGGGGCAACCGCTCTGTGGGCATTCCAGCCACACATCGCTGTTAGCGTTCCAGCTACACAAGCGGTCGCCCTCGCTCTCGCCCTCGTACTTAAGAGCATACTCACCACGCTTGCGCTCCCGCCCACGCTCACGCTCCCGCTCTCCCCGCCAAAAGCCCTCGGCAGCTTGGGTGCCACCGATCTACATTAATTCGCTTTTCCACCCTAAGCAAAACGGCCGGTTTTTTGCACGCGACTACCTAAACCCTACGAATAAACCTATATATTGTGAAGAAACTGGAACTCGATTTCTCGTCTTTATTTCTTTGGGAAATCATCTGTGGAACTTCGCACGCTTCTACGCTCAATCAGTAGCCAACCACTTTCGATAGTATTTATTTCACATCACCAAAAAAAAAAAAAATTCGCGTTGTCTCTGTGAAAACATTTATAATTAAAATCAGTGATACAATACAGAGAAATGGACCGCTTTCTTCAAAGAGGTATAATGCTTACTTTTAAAGTAGTTATACGTTGTTTTGACTTTGTGTCGAATTTAAGGTAAACGTCGGAGCTCCCTCACACTCAGTGTGTCCAGCGCTGAAATGCAGGCATGGGATAGCAGCAGCACGGACTCGGAGAAAGATTTGCCGACCGAGAGGCAAACACATAAGAAGAAAAATAAAATCTTACAAGTCTGGAAATATTTTTCTGAAGACAAAAAATTTGCAAATTGCATTAACTGCGGAAAGGAGTATAAAACCAGCGGAAATACGTCCAATTTGAACGATCATCTAAAAAGATTTCATCCTGGCTTGGTTCATGTCTCAGACTCCAGCACTCCAGCTGCAGCTACTTCGAAGGATACCGACAGCAGTTGTAGATCAAATATGGATTCTGTAGCTTCTTACTTTAAAAGAGCTGTTTTTTGTACGACACTAATTCAAAACGAAAGAACGACATTGACAGGGCTTTAACGGAAATGATTGCAAAGGATGTACAGCCTTATAATATAGTGGAAAATGAAGGCATTGTTAACTACAGTCAGGTATTGGATCCCAGATATAAGCTCCCAAGCAAAACACATTTAAGAGATGTGCTGATGCTTAATATGTTCAAAGAAACAATAACGATACTAGAAGATATTTCGGATATATCAGTCACATGTGACTTGTGGACATCGAGGGCCAACGATAGTTTTTTGACCGTCACATGTCACTTTGTTTATAATTATAATTTGAAAACAGAATCATTGGCCACAAGAAAATTATTAGACACAACAAACCATTCGGCGCAAAATATTGCAAACACTTTGCAAGATGTTTTAAATCATTGGAATGTCCTCGAAAAAACAGTTTACATTGTTACGGATAATGCCAGCTCAATGCTGAAAGCATGTGAAATATTAAAAATTCAAAATCTTGCATGCTTTGCTCATACTCTGAATCTGGTGGTTCATGATGGTTTATAATTCGACAACGACGATTTAGTAAAAGCTTTGTTGTCAAGGTGCAAGACCATAGTAAGGTTTTTTAAGCACAGCACCATATCGAGTGAAAAATTTAAAATGGCTCAAGCTGAATTCTCTTATACTTTGTTACAAGAAGTACCAACAAGGTGGAACAGTTTCTACCTTATGATCCAGCGTATATTAGCAATAAATGATGCCATTTCTACAGTTGTATTATCAACTACAAAAGCACCGCTACCATTTACTGCTGAAGAAATTAATATATTAAAAGATTTAGAAAAAATATTGTCCTTTTTCCAACAAGCAAGCGAAACAATTTCTGGTGGAAAATATGTGACGATTTCGCTTATAATACCGATGGCATATGGACTCTACCGCAAACTTGAAAATCTTCTACCACAACTACAAACTTTGCAAGGAAAAAAATGCAAAATACTTTATTAGAGTCCATAAAAAAACAAACAAACGCACGAACAGATGCAATTATTATTAAAAGACAATATTTTAAAAGAGATATAGCCGCCCAAGAAATGCATCCTCTTTTATGGATTATGGTAAACTAAAATAACGAATTATCAATACTCAAAAAATATATATGTATTTATATTAAATTATATTTCAGGTCAACCAAACGGATTTTCCCTTGCTTAAAAGGCTATTCTTAAAATACTTGTGCATCCCCGCAACATCCGTTGAGTCCGAAAGAGTATTTAGCAAGGCGGGCCAAATTGTTTCAGAGAGGCGAACCAGGCTCAAAGAAGAAAACGTGAACATACTTTTATTCTTAAACCAAAACTTTTGGATAATAAAAAATTAATATATTATATGGATTTTCTTGTTTATAATTTAAGCAAACTTTAATACTAACCAAATATGTATGGATTTTCATATTTAAAATTTAAACAAACTTAAAACTTTAAATACATTCCAAATATGTAGAAAAAAGAAAGAAAGAAAGAACTACTACTACAAACCAAATATGTATATTATTGTGGGCCCTTCCACTATCGTCGACTATCGATGGCACTATCGTCCACTATCGATGGTTGTGAAAGTACTATCGTCGACTATCGATGGCGCCGACTATCGGAATGAACACATAAACATATACACGGATGGCTCCAAGATGGAGGGAGGAGTAGGTGCGGGCATATACTGTACAGACCCTTAAATAAGGCTGTCCTATAAGCTACCGGACCAATGCAGCATATTCCAGGCAGAAGTCTTTGCCATACGGAAAGCGGTGGAGGTTGCTCGATGTACGGAACGCCCACATAACGTGGTCAACCTGTTCGTGGACAGCCAGGCGGCGATAAGATCCATGCAGTCGTCAGCGGTCAGTTCCAAAAATGTCCTGGCAAGCAGGGAGGCATTAGAATTCCTAAGCACTACAAAATCAGTGCGGATATATTGGGTTCCCAGCCACCAGGGCATCGAAGGCAACGAGACAGCAGATGTGTTGGCTAAGGAAGGCGTCGGGCTGGTGAACGACAGGACTGAGAACGTGCCTGTCTCCCTCAGAACGCTTCAAAGCGATCTAGAGAGCCGAGCATACATACAGGCCAGTGGCAGGTGGAGGAGAACCACCAACTGCAAGATCGCGAAAACCATGTGCAAGGAGAGCAATGGTAAACTCAGCCACTACCTACTGCACCTACCACGGAAGGACTGTAGGATGCTAATGGGAATACTCACAGGTCATTGCCTGGCTGCAGCACATGCAGTCAAACTAGGCATCACCAACAGTGGCAAGTGCAGGAAATGTGATGAATCTGGTTCTATCGAAACCCTGGAACATCTAATCTGCCAATGCCCGGCCCTCTCAAGGGCAAAAAAAAAAAATATCTTGGCAGCCCGGTACTGGCATCGCTGAAAGATGCATCCAATAGGACTCCAGCGGAACTCCTTGCCGTTGCAAAATTCTCCTCCATCCTCACGGATTTCGAAACCGCGTAAAACACTCAGAAGGTTCATACGCACCAATCCGGACAACTAAGGGCCATATTGGCCTATGCGTGGCCCCGTGAGGGCCGTCCGGGACAACCTAACCTAACCTATACCCACGCGCTAGTGCCAGCTAATATAAAAAGGACTCTGTTATGTTTAAGAGAGATTTATCTCTCTCTTTTTGTTTCAGATCAACTTTTGAGGTTTAATTAACTGTTGAGCTACTGAGCTCCTTCAGTAGAGATAAGTCTCTCTCTTTTTGTTTCAGATCAACTTTTGAGGTTTAATTAACTGTTGAGCTACTGAGCTTCTTCAGTAGCGTTGTATTGCGATATTATTAAAAAGGCGATGATTGTTCAATATATATATTCACAGTTTATTGTGGTGAAGTAAATAAGCGATACAGAGTCGAAAGGATAGTTAGCTGGATTCAAGACGGGGTCAGATTGAAGACGCGGGGGTCGGTTCAAGACGGTGTCGGATTGAATAGCTCGATTCCAAGACGATGCGCAGTGATTGCAAGATCAAGACTAATTCAAAGGGCAGGCGGGCCGAATTGCCCGTTCCCTAATGCGAGCGAGAGAGCAACAGATCGAGAGAGTGATAGCAAAGCAAAGGAAAGAAAGAAAGGCGCGGGATGAAGAAACGAAAGAGAACGGCTGCATAGGCTGCTGCCGTGAGGGAGCATGAATGCGTGCATGAGTTTGTAGGTAAATGACAATTTAGTACAGTGGGCAGTGCAAATCACGAACAATAATAAGGATTTACTCTACTGCTGCACCACTGGCTATAATCAATGCATTTGTCCACTATTTGGCTGCGTAACCAAACAATTAACTTTTAATTATAAACGAGAAGGAACGTGCGAGTCGCTTCTGGGGACGCGACTCTACTTATAACCGTACTCAGTCAGTATATACATTTTTGATCTTATGATTTTTTAGAATTTTAGAAAAAAAAAAAAAATTTTACATTTTTACATTTTTACATTTTTTTGCTACATCTGATATCTACATCTACATCTACAATGTATATTCTACATCTAACATGTAGATTGTACAATGTACATGTTCCATTTAGATTCTACATCTCCTCCGCTAGGGGTTGCTCGCGCACTGAACGCGGCAGAGTGTGCGAGCGAGAAGGAAAACGAGAAGGAACGTGTGAGTCGCTTCTGGGGACGCGACTCTACTTATACCCGTACTCAGTCAGCATATACATTTTTAAGCATATAATTATTTAGAACTTAAAAAAAAAAAAATTTTACATTTTTTTGCTACATCTGTTATCTACATCTACATATACTATTTATATTATACATCTAACATGTATATTCTACATGTACCATTTAGATTCTACATCTCCTCCGCTAGGGGTTGCTCGCGCACTGAACGCGGCAGCGTGTGCGAGCGAGAAGGAAAATGAGTTGCGTTGTCGTTTGTTGGAGGAGGGGGAGGGGAAGCAACTGAAAATTAATTTCTTCATTCTGGCTATAATTATGATCCGATCTGATTCAGATTCGGCAATCTGGTAGATATGGGCATTCTCTACTATACTGCGTTTTTAGTCTTATCGTATCTTTAAAATTGTGGCTGCCACAGATTTTCGTTCTTTGTGGGGGCGGAAGGGGGCGGGGCGAAATTCTGAAATACACTTGTAGCAGTGTGATATCACATGAGTGTGGAAACCAAATTTGGTTGCCCTAGCTCCTAGTCTTCTGTGAGGCGGCGCTCAACAAGACGGACAGACAGACAGACGGACAGACGGACAGACGGACAGACAGACAGACGGACAGACGGACAGACAGACATGGCTCTATCGACTCGGCAATTGATGCTGATCAAGAATATATATACTTTATGGGGTCGGAAAAGTTTCCTTCTCTGCGTTACACACATCCACTTTTACCACAAATCTAATATACCCCTTAACTCTTTTTTGAGTACGGGTATAAAAAGTCACAAGCTCAATATCCCAGATAATGGTGTAAGATTTATGTCAATGCATCAATAAATCATATATTTTTTTCCTTTTGCAATTGAGATATGTTTAGTTGTATAAAACGATCACTTTTTGTTTCGGCGAGGAAATTGTTGCCGTGCCGTTTAAAAACGAAAAAGTTTTACGTTTACCAATGCAGGAGCCACTGACTTTTTGTTTTGCAATTAAGGTTGTATCTCAAAAAACTAAACTACTTTTTGGGATGTGCTCGTAAGTCCTTTTATTGAGAATATATGAAAAGTCATATTGGCACTACTATTATTTTGACCGCAGCTGTAACTATCTAAATATGCTCAACCTCAGTTGGTTCCCCGAATCTAACAACAAAATACACAATAAAAGAGGAAGCATATGTGCATCCGTCCCCGCTCTGTCTACGAGTCATCACGAAAACCCCCCGCTATAGAACAGCATTCTTGGTGCCTCAGGCAACGCCACCAAATCCAGACCAAGAAGAGATCATCGATTTGGACTCCGAGAGTGATGAGAAATCACGTCAGTCGTTCAGCATGTCAGGACCCAAACTGTCTGTGCACTCGTTCACTGATAATGCTGTACCGGTTTGCTCCGACAAGAAAAATTCGGATTCGGAAGTCTAATCCCCTAGCGGGCATCCTGCAGCGCCGCTCACAAAAAAACGCCACCAAATCCAGAGCAAGAAGAGATCATCGATTTGGATTCCGAGAGTTCCGCTGGCAAGGAGTTCCGCTGGCGTCCTCTTGGATGCATCTTTTAGCGATGCCAGTACCGGGCTGCCAAGATATTTGTTTCTGGCCCTTGAGAGGGCCGGGCATTGGCAGATTAGATGTTCCAGGGTTTCGATAGCCCCAGATTCATCACATTTCCTGCACTTGCCACTGTTGGTGATGCCTAGTTTGACTGCATGTGCTGCAGCCAGGCAATGACCTGTGAGTATTCCCATTAGCATCCTACAGTCCTTCCGTGGTAGGTGCAGTAGGTAGTGGCTGAGTTTACCATTGCTCTCCTTGCACATGGTTTTCGCGATCTTGCAGTTGGTGGTTCTCCTCCACCTGCCACTGGCCTGTATGTATGCTCGGCTCTCTAGATCGCTTTGAAGCGTTCTGAGGGAGACAGGCACGTTCTCAGTCCTGTCGTTCACCAGCCCGACGCCTTCCTTAGCCAACACATCTGCTGTCTCGTTGCCTTCGATGCCCTGGTGGCTGGGAACCCAATATATCCGCACTGATTTTGTAGTGCTTAGGAATTCTAATGCCTCCCTGCTTGCCAGGACATTTTTGGAACTGACCGCTGACGACTGCATGGATCTTATCGCCGCCTGGCTGTCCACGAACAGGTTGACCACGTTATGTGGGCGTTCCGTACATCGAGCAACCTCCACCGCTTTCCGTATGGCAAAGACTTCTGCCTGGAATATGCTGCATTGGTCCGGTAGCTTATAGGACAGCCTTATTTAAGGGTCTGTATAGTATATGCCCGCACCTACTCCTCCCTCCATCTTGGAGCCACGGTGTATATGTTTATGTGTTCATTCTGATCCCAACTTCCTCAGCGCCCCAGTAATGCAGAGCAGTGCCTGCCGCTGAGTTCTATCCATTAGCAGTGCTGCCAACTTTTCATCAGGAAAAAAGCCATTTCTGACTTGTACAAGACACAAAAAAAGCTGAAAAATTACAGAAAAAAGCCAAAAAAAAAACCGTAATTTTTGGGTTACCAATTTTTTTATTTCGGTAGTATTTTATAGGGTTTTTACTGTAAGACCGCCATTAATTCGTCTAACTCAGCGTAATTGTTTTCAGGCTCGCAATCGTACGACTTGGTCGTACCAATCAAGCGAAGATAATTTTTGGGCACATCATAATCGAAACAGCATTTTCCCAGTCTTCGTAGTTTTGTGACGCTGATATCTGTTGATTCGTCGAGTAAGAGACTGAATTTGGAGTCCCCAATATCGCTGCACAAGTCTTCGAAAAAATGACGCGCCAGAACATTCTTAATGATGCTGGTGCATTTCGTTCGATGCAGCTTAACTCGTCCTGCAGCTCCAACTTCAAAATGTTTGTTGCACAAGTTGCCCAAATGATCAACTTGTGCCATGGATGCATGTTGAGCAATAAAGAGACACTTCCTGCTCAACAGTTTTAACAGGCAAAGTTCCAAAATCTATTTTGTTTTGTTGTGTGAAGCCGGTCGTCGAACTCGTGTGCTTCTTCGTTTTCGCATGAGCCCGCAGATCACTAAGTTTGGCTATTATTGTGATTTTGGAATAGCTGCAGTACACCCTATGCTCATCAGTATCGTCCTTTCTTGCCCAAGCTTTAAATTCATCGCTTTTAAGCCAAGCATCGCGGCACTTCTGCTTATATTCTTTAGGCATTTCACAAATTGTTATACGTTAACATTCACTTTCGCGCACATAGGGATGGTAGAATTGTATAGAGATGATAATATTCTTAGAACTAGTGGTGGAGTTGCAAATATCGATACAAAAATATGACTAGTCTCATACTTTTTGATTCAAGTATAGTGTAATGTATTGACACTAGCAGTTCAATAGACATGCGTTCATTTCAAGTCTCTTTTATTGAATGTCTTTCTCATCTCCTTAAACTCTACTCTTATATGTTAGGTGTGACCGTAAATTGCTCTTAACATAATACCTAACATATAGCAACAAAAAAAAAAGCGGAAAAAAGCCAAATAATATTCTAAAAAATCCAGAAGTCCCGCTTCCCGCAATTGCCAAACTATTCCCGCAGTTGTTCATCAAAAAAAGCCAGATTTGACGGGAAAAAAGCGGAATCGGCAGCACTGTCCATTAGCTTGTTGTAGGTTTTCTTTTCTGTAGCCTGCCACCACACTAAGACTCCATTGTAATATAAGTGATTTTGTTGTTTAAGTCGGAGTTGCCCGTGTGGCCAGGCAACTTCGAAATATTTTTTATTAGTATATTTAGCTTAGTAACTAAGGGCTAGGGCCGCCCGAAAGGCCAGGCAGCTTCTGTTCTTGTCCATGAAGGGCATGGCCTTTTTATGCTAATTGGAATGGTCAGTGCTTCAGGTTTGACATGATATCGGCAGCAGAGCCGATCTGCTATCAGCGTCGTCGAGTCATCATCTTCGGCTTATGATAAGCACAGATATGCATACGTATGTACGTATGCATGTGCACACATAGCGGCAGCGCAGCGCCGACGAAGCGACGACGCTAACTTTGGCACGATCGGTCTATGCTTGCCGTTCATGTTTATAAAAATGTTTTGTTGATCTATTTGGTAGTTCTTATGAGTGACTGCTTATACTACACCTCCCATTTTAAGAAGAATAATGTAATTATTCTTTAAGTCTGGGAATGTTATTCTTTTGTTTTATACATATATAGAAACTAGTTGATATTGATAATAAGGAACTTTTTTTTTTTTTAGTAACTGTTGAAAAATTAACGATTGGTGAAAATCAAGAGGTTCAGATGAGGTTGATATATTTAGTTAACTAGTTCGCAAAAACTTGTGCAGGTTTTTTACTGCCAATAACTGATTAATGACGATATGAATGTTATCAATATATATGCAATAGATTTCACCAATTATCCAACTCATACAGCAAAATATATTTTTTTAATTTTCTTGATTAAAATTTTTTGTAAAATTCGGTAGAAACCTTTCAAAAATTAAAAAAAATAAAAACATGTAAATTACTATTAAATCCAAGGTAGCAAAACTAGGGGCTGAATTTCGAAAAAAAAGTTTTTGGCCCAGCTTAATGTACATGCATATGTATGTACATAGATATAAATGAGCTGATCTATTTCAAAGGCTTATCGTAAAGCTTATCTTAAGTCAAAGCTTAGTTGCATTGATGCATCATTTGGTTTGATCATTCTTATCGCTTTGTTAACATATGTCGCAAGCGTAATTGTGTGTCGCGTAATTTTTTTAATTTTCATAAGGAAATAAATGTGTCCGAATGCAAATTTTGTAAAGCTACTTTCAAAGGGAACTATGTCTTCAATCTCAAGCGTCATTTGGTTGAGCAGCACAAAAAGGAATATACGAACGAGTTGGCGGAAGAAAATACTGAAGTTCCAGAAAAGAAAGTTACGTTTACAGTGACTATGTGCCCAAGTGAAGTAAAGGATGCATGTGTGGATCTTGTGACCACTCAAAAAATGCCGTTTTCTGTATTAAACTCAGACAGCTTTAAAATTCTAACAACACAGATTTTTAATGGCCTGCAAAATGCCAGTTGTGAAGTCAAGGAATGTAATGAGCTTAGTAGATGAAAAGTACGATAAAATAAAATCAGAAATTGTTGCATCCTTGACGAACAGAATGATATGCCTAAAAATGGACACAGCCACTAGACTTAATCGCGGAATATTAGGAATAAATGTCCAATATTATAATGGCAGTGACATTTGTGTGAGGACTCTTGGACTTATCGAGCTTCAAAAATCACACACATCTGAAAATTTATGTGTCAATGTTCAAAATATTTTGAGTGATTTCCATATAAAAAAAGAACAAATTTACGCGATCACAACTGACAAGGCAGTAGAGCTACTGAGTGATTGCTCGGGATCAGAAGATGCCACTGACGGGTCTAATAGCTCAGATGAGAATTTGGATGATGAGGCACGGCTGAAGGAAGCTAAGATATTTTCAATATCCTCCATTAAATGTGCAGAACATACCCTGCAGCTTGCTGCAAAAGATTTTTTAAAACACGTGGAGTCGGAAGAGCTTAGTGAGAAAGCACGGAAATTATCAAGATTCTCAGAACTCCTTCATACATTTGAGTGTTATAAAACCATTTTTCATATTTCAAATAATTCATTTTGATTTTCAAAGGTCTTTAATTATGGCTAAATCATTGCCAAAACCAGAACTGGATGTTCCTACTCGCTGGAACTCAACGTTTACAATGCTAACTACATTGTTGAAGTTTGAAGAGTTTTGTGACGAGCACGTTAGTAGTCCAATCAAGCTGACTTCATCTGATTGGGATGAAATCAAAACACTCGTAAGCATCTTGGAACCGGTAAACTGCGCCACGCTTAAACTGCAGAGTACACAATTGCATATGGGTGATTTTTACAAGCTGTGGTTAGAGCTAAAACTTGCAATCGGAGCTACAAAATATTTCCAAAGCCCAATATTACACCAGTGCATCCAAAACAGAGAGAAAGCCTTGATGGAAAATCATGTGGTAGTCTGCAGCATTTATTTGGATCCTAGAATAAGAAGAGTACTGCAGCAAACTCCCTTAACACTTATGCTCGCTAGGGTTCACCTTAAACAACTTATGCCAAGAATATATAATGTGGACCAAAAAGTAAGTAAATATCTAAAGACTATCGTATATACTTAAAATGTTTAAATTTGTTATTTTATATTATTTATTTAGATTACCCACGTATCAACTCCATGCATTGGCAACTCACAGCCATCAACATCCTCTCAGGCAGAGAACACAGATTCACATGCATCGAATACCTGCTCTCTCCTAAATGAATTTCTCAATTCTATTGAGGTAGTTTCAGATGGCGATGAGGAGGATAAAGTAATTGACAAGAAATTGCAAATAGCTTATCTAGAAATTGACAATTATAGCCCAAAGCCAATTGATGTAAATTATAATATTATGCAATATTGGGAAACAAAAAATTCCAGTATCCTAATTTATATCAACTGGCTAAAGTTGTGCATTCTGCTCCTGCAACGCAAGTCAGTGTGGAAAGAGCGCTTTCTGCCCTCCGATTGATATTATCGGATCTGAGGGGCAACCTGTCTTCGGAGTCTTTAGCTAATTTTTGTAAAATTGAATATAAATAAATAAAATTATTGAACAAATTTTGTTTTAAAATACATTTTTCCTGAAGAATTTTTTTTATAAAAAAAAATTGTTTATTATGTTTTGTCTTTTCTTACTGAGTACGAATAAATATAATATTTTTATTTATTCCCTAAGGAAAAGTCGAAATTACAACTTGAGTTTTATTTTTGACTCAAAGAATAATGATTATTTTTTGAGTTATAAAGTATAACTTAAAAAAAATTAATCATTATGCTCTGAGTGAGTCAATAATACCTGAAAATTTTCAAATCATGGTGGAAATGCATAGATTATCATTTAAGATGAATATTGGTATATTTCTCGCTGTCTTAAAGTGTTTTTAAGTGAATGATTTTTTATAATAATAAAAAACAAATAATCATTATTTGCCGTCCCTGTCATTATCATCTAGTAATAATCTTTGTTAGGGATCTCACTCTCTCCACACTATCTCCCCTTACTGACAATGGTTGATAGTTCATAGACATCCAGTGCGAGCAGCTATACAATGCTGAGAGTGCTTGTGAATCAAGGAACAGTTTTGCGTGTCTGCCACATTAATGCCCAAAGCCTGACTAAAAAAATTGACGAATTTAGGTATATATTTGTGTATAGACCTCAGCTGTATATAGCATATAACAATTTAATTGACTTACTATCGACATTGACATTTACTTACGCAGATGTAATACTAGCTGGGGACTTCAACAGTAATATACTGAGGGAAAATCACTAATCGTATGACATAGAAGCTACGGGATTAAAGTTAGTAAACACATCAGAACCTACCCATTTTTCTAATTATTGTGATACTTTTCTTGACTTATTTTTTGTAAACCATAGTCTCAATGTTTCTACGTTCAGTCAGCTGTCCATGCCAATGTTTTCGATACATGCCTTAATTTTCTTGACCTATAATTTTAATATAGACTTAAACAAAAACATAATAGTTAATAGAGATTTTAAAAATATTGACTATTCCTTGTTAAGTGCTGACTTGAATACATGTGACTGGGACTCTATATATAACAATCCTAATATTGACTCACATTTGACTGTCCTCCAAAATAAAATATTAAGTATACCTATATAATAGATCAATACCTCTAGTGGCAAAAACTGATAAACCTCGTGGCAATGCCTGGTTCAACATGCTAATTAGAATATTAGTAAAAAAAACGCGACACTTCATTTCGAAAATGGAAGCGGTACAAAACAAGCCAGCATGCTGAGCAGTATAAGAAACTTAGGAAGAAGGTGATACAATTAAACAACTCAGAGAAACGTAAATATTTGCTTAACGAATTCATTAAGGCAACATCAAACAAGCAGACATGGTCCTACATTAAGCAGCTAGGTATTGGTAAATCCAACAATGAACGCATCTGTGATGTTGATCCTGATGTACTCAATGAAAAACTTTTACACTGCAAAGTACCTCAAGTGACTAAAACTGACTATGTTGAGCACTTGCCCCAAAATCTATATAGAAACTGGATAATAGTTTTACTTTTTCATGTTTAACTGAGTCAGATGTCCTCGAATCAATGTTAAAAATTAATTTAAATTCCACTGGTATTGATGATATAAATCCAAAATTTATAAAATTGCTATTGTCAAAAATACTGCCATACATAGCCCTGTTCAAACATGAACATGGCGATTTACGAGTACATTAAGAAAAGATTCTGGACACAATCTATATATTTCTAAATTTAAATGTACATAAAGTCGATATTTTACGACCGTTTGAAAGAAAGGGTAAAGATGTGTGGTAATAAATACGCGACAAGCAACACACAAGTGGAGATCCCATTGATCAAATGTAGAGCTAAGCATTAATGTTGTATGCAATGCGTTGCATGCACTCAAACAACCCCCACGGTAAATGTAGCCATTCCATGGGTCTAGCGATAAGAATAGAATATCAATTGTACCACATACATTGTTTGTAAACTGATATAAGGCTCTACTTTTAAGAATAAAATTTAGTTTGAATTTACAACTCAACTTGCAAATGACTAGACTTTTCTTTAAGGTCTTAACACCTGGCAAAATCAAACAAAGCATGGTTCGGTGTGATATGTCGATACTTTTGATCCGTGGATTCTGGGTTCGAGGCTTGCACTGGATTTTTTTTTTTTTCTTAAACAAATCTTTTTTTACGCCCACTAACATTTTGCTTTGCTATCTACCCACAGCCCGTAAAAATTGCATTTTAAAATTGATCAGCCAAACCTAGTTTAGCAATTTGGCTGCATTGCCGGCTCCAACAACTTTATTTGTTTTAATTACACATCTCCTTTCAAAATTATCTGCGAGCGAAGCCGCTGGGGGCTTTCTAGTATGTATATTAGAGCCCTTCATGAACGAGCAACCGAATCGATTCGCAGGGATTCGTTATTCGCTTCGTCCGATTCCATTGAATCACCGATTCGGTATTCTCATAACTTCGAATCGCACGCCCAAAACGGACCGTTTCGGACCAGTTCGGTTTTTTCTCTCTTTTACTCTCCACTTGATTTTCTGGTAGAGAGAACGAGAAAGCAATACACAAATTTGCTGATTTTTATACCCGTACTCAAAAAAGAGTTAAGGGGTATATTAGATTTGTGGTAAAAGTGGATGTGTGCAACGCAGAGAAGGAAACGTTTCCGACCCCATAAAGTATATATATTCTTGATCAGCATCAATAGCCGAGTCGATATAGCCATGTCCGTCTGTCCGTCCATATGTCCGTCTGTTCGTCCGTCCGTCTTGATGAGCGCCTGGATCTCAGAGACTATAAAAGCTAGAGCAACCGAATTTTGTTTCCAGACTCATGTGATATTCCACTGTTACAAGTGTATTTCAAAATTTCGCCTCGCCCCCTTCCGCCCACACAAAGAACGAAAATCTGTGGCAGGCACATTTTTAAAGATACGATAAAACTAAAAACGCAGTATCGTAGAGAATGCCCATATCTACCAGACTGCTGAATCTGAATCAGATCGGATCATAATTATAGCCAGAATGAAGAAATTAATTTTCAGTTGCTTCCCCTCCCCCTCCCACCAACGACAACACAACTCATTTTCCTTCTCGCTCGCACACTCTGCCGCGTTCAGTGCGCGAGCAACCCCTAGCGAAGGAGATGTAGAGTATGAATGGTTCATCTATAATCTACATGTTAGATATAAAATATACATTGTAGATGTAGATGTAGATAGCAGATGTAGCAAAAAAATGTAAAATTTTTTTTTTTTAATTTTAAAATTCTAAAAAATCATAAGCTCAAAAATGTATATACTGACTGAGTACGGGTATAAGTAGAGTCGCGTCCCCAGAAGCGACTTGCACGTTCCTTCTCGTATACTTTGCCCTCGGCCTGAAAATATTTATTTGTGTGTGTGCCCTTGTGTGTGAAGGAGATGTAGAATATGAATGGTTCATCTATAATCTACATGTTAGATATAAAATATACATTGTAGATGTAGATGTAGATAGCAGATGTAGCAAAAAAATGTAAAATGTAAAATTTTTTTTTTTAATTTTAAAATTCTAAAAAATCATAAGCTCAAAAATGTATATACTAACTGAGTACGGGTATAAGTAGAGTCGCGTCCCCAGAAGCGACTCGCACGTTCCTTCTCGTTTACTTTGCCCTCGGCCTGAAAATATTTATTTGTGTGTGTGCCCTTGTGTGTGTACGTCAACGGTGCGTGCTACCAAAGACTCTATAACACAACAAGATGCGTAACGAGGAAGAAAAAAATGTATGACAGCAGCACAATTTTAAAAGAAATCTAACTCCACACTTGCGTATGTGTGAGTGCGCTACACAAAATGTATTCTATTATTAGAATTTCGTTGTTACTCTCGGGCATACACACACATATGTACATATGTATGTATGTGTGTGCTCTACAATTTTTGCCGTCTGAAATTCTGACTCTGAATCCAAATTTCGTATTTCGTCAAAGCTGCAGAATTCTTAATGATGAAAACGAAATAAAGCTACTGCAACTGCTTAGGAAAAGAAATACGGACGGTGGTGCAGTGGCGAAGTTGCTTGCGTACGGAAAAGTGTGAGCCAAGTTCAATTCGCAGCGCGAAAGGTGATGATTTTTTTTTCTTTGGCGTTATCTTTATTTTAAAATCTAATATACTTAATAATGAATGCCATGAATAAAACAAAATTCCAAATAAAAAATAACAAATATAATAGCCACTGAAAATTAACAAAAAAAAATACAGAATAATCAAACAAAGAAAAAAGTTATGTTATTTTATATGAAAAAAGCAGGGGCGGGAAAAAAAGGAGGTGCCCCCAAATTGATGGTTGCCTAGGGCCCCGTTGAGGCTTGATACAGCCCTGCCCTACTCCGTTTAAAAGATATTGAACAAAGTAGATTTGGAAGGCATTGTTGAAATGATTTTTAGCGTCATATTTTAGCGTATATTCATTTTTGTATATTTTGGGAAAATTAGTTAATTTTTAGATAGAGTTGGTTAAAGAAAAAAAAAACAAAAAAAAGATAAAAATAAATAAACTTGCACTGAGTGAGGCTTAAACTCGCTTATTAATTTCGCTTTGCAGTCAGCCACTTAGTACGCTGCGCCACGGGCTTAGGAGAAATAAAGTCGTCAATATGTCAGCTTGATTCCTTTGTTGCGACACAACATACGAAAAAATGCACTCACACAACCAAGCGCTCAAACACGGACAAGACAACGCACACATAGACAAATCGAAAATCCACATCGAAAATCCACGCTAAAAATTTCGTGTGCTTTTCAGCAGTATGGTCGTTACGCATCTTGTTGTGTTATAGAGTCTTTGGTGCTACCACTAAGCAAACAACACATAGAGGCGTCAAATCGACTAAAAACTGCCTGCATACAATTTTTGGACGATTGGCTCCCAGGCCTTCGGATCGGGAGCCGATAGCCTCGGCAGGGCACTCGGCTCTCTCCGGCTTGAGCCGAGAGAGAGCGCCTTTGCAGCTGTGTCGAATATTCGACATTTATTATATATATAAACCGTGTGCGTGTGTAACTATGCCTGTATTTGTGTCCTCTGACTCTGACGCCTAGCAACGAAAATCTTTTTTGTCATTTCGAGTTGCGAGTTGGATTGCGTTGCTGTTAGTCAATTTCGAACAGCCTATTTTGATATTGCGATTTACATACATATTTATATTGTTCTTATTGTTATTACTATACTATTTTTGCTTACTATATTATACAATACAAATAAATATTATGGAAGTACCAACTAAGGGCCATAGACAAGCTGGCTCCAGGTGTGTTATAGATTCGTGCTTGCAAGGGTACAGGAATGGCGCCGAGCATTTTCCTATACGCCTTTTCAAATTTCCCCAAAAACGAAAATGTTCGTCTCTGTGGGTTGCAAATTGTAATCTAGGTCCGGATGTAAATTTAAATAAAGCGCATATATGCTATCAACATTTTGAAAATAAGTATTTTGGCTGTACCAACTCTGAGATTGTTTCAGGCCCCGAATTTCAATAAGCTACCGAAACCAATGTGTTTAGATTTGCGGATAATAGCGACGAAATCGAATCATATTCTGATTTAAAAAAAGAAACTTTTATAGTAAAAAATAATTTGGAATTTGACGTAGACATGGAAAGTCTACCTTCCGTTGCCATCGAACCCGTTGATAATAAAATGATTGTATCTGATGAGCCTACCCAAAATGTGGAATTTTGTCCGAACTGCTTAAAGAAGGAGCAAAATGAATTATATTACAAAAATAAGTATTTGGAAATGTCTCAAGAACTTAATAAAGAAAAAAAAGAGAGTTCAATTGTATAGGATGAAGGTACATAAGCTGCAAACATCGTTAAGGATCGAAAAATACAAGAAGCTCCGATATTCGAAAGAGTCACGTAAACGGGAAAATATATTTACAATGATAGACAAGAATAAAATTCAAATTCGGTTTGCAAAATGCTTCTTAAAAATTAAACTTCCTGGCAAGAGGATGAAAAAATTATTGCTCAAAGCATACATTTTTATTCTTCCAAGCTATGCGAAATGATTTGGGGTTAAATTTTCAGTCTAAATCATCTTTGGGTAGATGGGCTCCTGTGAAATGTTTGATCCCAGGCCTAAATGAGAACTTATCAAACACGTTGCTTACAATATTTAAAAAAATGGATGTAAAAAGTAAGCATGCTGTTTTAATTTTCGTTGAAATCTCAATTAGAAAGGGCCTGCATTATAATTCACACCGAGATGAAGTGGAAGGGTTTGTGGATGATGGTGTGGAAAAAACATCTCAACTGTGCAAGCAAATTTCTGTATTCATGGTTAGGGGGCTCTATGTGAGTTGGAAATATGTTTTAAGTTACTTTGCAACATCTACTGGGCTGACTTCTCTGAAGTTAAAGGAAAAAAATTGAAAATAATATCAAAGCTGCTCATAAATTGGGGCTTAATATTAGAGCAATTGTATGTGACCAAGGCTCAAATAACCGCGGAGCCTTTAAAAAATTTGGGGTGAGCCTGGAAAACCCATATTTTAAAGTCGATGATCATCAAATTTTTGCCATCTATGATGTCCCACATATTATAAAATCATCACGAAATATATTAATGAAAAATTGTATCGAAACACCTGATGGACCAGTATCATGGAAAGTAGTTGAAAAATTGTTTGAAATAGATACTAATAACTCTTCTACTAGATTATGTCCAAAATTAGCCCGTAACCACATAGACCCCAATTCATTTGAAAAGATGAAAGTGAAATATGCTACACAAGTATTTAGCCACACGGTATCCTCTGCAATCAAAACATTAATTGAAAGTGGCAATTTAGATGATTGCAGGGATGTATATGTATATTCAACTGCTATTTTCTTCGAAAGAGTAAATAAAATGTTTGATTGCTTAAACAGCAATAATCTAAGTGGCAAACACCTAATGAAGTCAGCTCTACAAAAAAATAACAATGTGGAAAAATACATTATGGAAATGAAAGAGTATTTTGAGAAGTGTCGTTATCCCAGCAATGTATATTGTATTGATGGACTTATTCTCTCTATAAATTCAATACTATTGCTTGCACACGACGTATGGAATGAAAATACAGATGTTTACTTCTTGATTTTGTCTCCACTGAATCAAGATGCATTGGAGAACCTTTTCTATCTAATAAGAAGTAGAGGGGTTACCAACAATACTCCAATGCTATTCGAATTCAACGCAATCATTTCAAAAATGTTGTCAATGAAAATCATTACCTCAAAAAGTACAAGTGAAAACTGTGAACCGGATGATGACAACATGCTTATAAATGTGATTGATGAGGCAAAGCGAGAAATTCAAGTCGAAATCTCGGAGACCAAAGAACAGTTACCTTGCCAAGAGGTTGCCTTAGAAAAATGCAATAATTAACATAGCCCTCATATAACCGAGACTATGGATTTTTCCTCCACTAATATTATTAGTGCAAGTAAAGAAAACGCATTGCGTTATTTTACAGGTTTTGTGTTGTATAAGTCGCAACAAAAGTTTCATTGCGACACCTGCGGCGAACTTTTAAAGGACAACATTGTGCACTGCGAAAATTCAGAGCAATTTTTGTTCAATAAAATCTTTAAAAGTATTAATAATAACTTAAAGCTCAAGACCCCACAAAACGATTTTTTTAATTTAATAAAATAAATAAATAAATCATAAACGAAAGCCTGGGAGCCAATCGTCCAAAAATGGTATGCAGGCAGTTTTTAGTCGATTTGACGCCTCTATGTGTTGTTTGCTTAGTGGTGCTACCAAAGACTATACAATAGATGCTGCATGAGCGACCAAAAAGCTTTTCTATGGCGAGGCTTACCGGTAAGCCCCACGGAAAAAGGGAGCGCGCGGGGTTTCAATTCTCTTTTCGGCTATGCTTCGTCTCTGACCGCGAGCTCAAGACCGCTCAGCAGATGCGCACAGTTTTTTTTACATTTTTTTACATTTCGTTATCAACTTTGAGTGCTCATATCTCATATCTCTAAAATTATCTTGAAAATTAGATTCGCTATAGCTCTGGAAAATTTTCTACTATATGTGTACATTTGTTTTATTCAAAGCGTTCACTGTAAATACACACAATACAAACAAATAACAACTTTAACACCAAACTCGACCTATTCAGTACCGGATCAGCCCTCAACCGGCCCTGGGCAACCATCAATCTGGGACCCTACTTTTTTCACGCCAGCTCCCTTCTTTTTTCATATGAAATAAAAACTTATAAATTTTATGTTTGTTTGATTATTTTGTTTGATATTAAGCTACTTTTAACCGTGATTAGTTGAAAGATTTATTTTGCCTCCACGTCTGACATGGGTTAACGCCATCTCCTTTATTCATTATTTGGAGTTTTGATTTTAGCCTAGTACTCAGATCCAAAAACTGTTTGCCAGCAAACAAATGTCATATATTTTTCGAGCGGCCAGTGGTGCAACCAGAGGTGCGCACTGCATTCCGAACGGTTACACTGCTCAGACCGCTGCTTGGTTTTGTAGAAAGTAAATAAAATGCACTTCTTCTGCTGGAGCCGCTCTTCCCCAGGCATATCCTAGACCATGATGCAATTACATAAGGTGGTCTCGTCGGCTGCCAACGCCTTGAAGATGACCACGATGGGTATATCGTCCGTCATGGTGTTGTGCTTCATGTAGTAGCGTCCGTGTTTGCTCTTCTCCGTCCGTGTTTGGACGTGACCTGGCACTGGACGACGCCGTTGAAAAAAATTACGGCAGGTTTCGTTTTTTTTTTATTTTCAAATGCAAAACTGCAATCAAACATAATCAAAATGTAATCAACACGAAGCTCTAAACCTTTTTCACAATCTGCACCACATCCTCATCGTTAAGTACGTTGCATCTCGGCTGAGTTGCAAATCTCGGCTGAGTTGCAAATCTCGGCTGAGTTGCAAAACTATATCAGTGTTGTATTATTATATATATATCAGTGTTGTATTATTATATATATATATCAGTGTTGGTTGCCAGTATTTTTTATTGCTCTTTTTTATTGCGCGCAATTCAAATAAGTTAACTGCAATTAGAGCTAGACAAACTAAAAGAGCTAATCATGCAAAGATAGCTAAGAACTAATACTAATTAGAGGAAAGGTATGTTAGTATTAGTAATTTAAGAAGAGGAAGGTGATTAGTAGTGGATATTATATGGTAGAGTAGAGCGAATTATAATCCGAGTTTAAGACCCTAAAGTAGAAGGAACAAAGTAAAGTTTGTTTTATTTAATTTTTATTTTTTTTTATTATTCAATGATTCATTCATTTGCACCCTCTTAAGATGCTCTTTGGTGAAACTGTGAAAAGCAAAATTTTGTCCATGCTTATTGCACAATTCGCAAAAATATTTACGGCGGTCCTCGGGAGTTGAATGAATCTTTGCCTGGTGAGTCCTCAGGCGATCCGAACAGGTGAAGTTCTTGTTGCAAACTTCGCATGTTTTCGACTGCCCATGTCCATGAACAGTTGTTTCATGCTTCCTAAGCGACTCCGCTGTTTTCACCACAATTGGGCATTCATTGCAAGAAAAATTTTTTTGGCTTGAATGCTTATACATCATGTGCCTCTTCATGTTGGAAGATTGCACAAATTTAGCAGGGCAAAGTCTGGAAAAAGGTATAAATTTATAAATATAAATATAAATATTTTGAAGTTTCATATACTTACTCGCAGGCAAAATTTTTTACACCCCTGTGCGCTTTTAGGTGTGACGTCAAATGATATTTAAATTTTGTTTTAAATCCGCACAAACGATCAAATGAGCAGTGGTAGACTTTGTTGATTATTTTATAACCTGACTCTATTTCGGCTCGGCCATTTTTGCCGTACCGAAGCGAATTGTCCCAGTAATTTTTGTCTTCGGCCTTAGAAAAATGTGAGATTTCCTCTGCCAGGCGAGTGCAGTGGGGGCCGATGTCGAGTATGCGTTTATGAATCGCTACCGAATAGTTCGGTTTTTAGTCCCTTAACGTTCAGTGCGTTAGAGCTGGGAAAAAATCGATTTTCGCAGAATCGATTCTTTTCGATCTTTTAGACAAAAACATCGATTTAATCGATTAAATCGAATATAAACACATTTTTTTTTTAGATCCATTGTTTTCTTTTATTGCTCCAGAACCCACTGATTCCTGCCCGCAAATAACAATTTGTTTACGTTGTTAGCCTTTAAGGAGGCTCGTCTATCTGATATGAGTATTCCAGCTTGAGCATTGTAGTAAGCATCCAAAGTCTTAGCTGCCTTTGGGTTTGTCCATCAATGTTGGGTGCGCACGTTTTAAGTGGTTGAATAAATTTGTCGTATTCCCACATGATTTGTATATTCCAGCGCATTGTTTACATTTTTCGTTTCCATCTTGCAAGCGCTTAAAGTAGTTCCATACGGTTGACCTACCACATTTCTCTTTCCTCGATGGCTCGTCATTCTCTTCCAAATCGGACTCATTTTTTTCGCCATGAGTTCTTTTTCCTAATAAAAAAATGTGAAAACACGTGCGCATTACTGCATTTTGTTAATATTTACCTTTCAACTACAAAAACATATCCATTCTACTCCCTTCCTACCGGATTACCAGCACACTCGGATTCTACACAAATAAAATTCAAAAATATTGTATAAATATTCTTTTAAAGTTACATTTTATTCTTACCCTTTTGCTTCACTCAAGTTCGCATTAAATTGTGGTAAATTGGAGATGGAATTTCCAAAAAAAGAATCGATGTTTCCACCAAAACCAAAGAATCGATTATATCGATGTTTGAATCGATTTTATCCCAGCTCTACAGTGCGTGCTCGCTTGTTGAAGAGAAAGGTTGTGTGCGAAAACATTTTTTCGGAAGCCTTAACCCTCGTGCACAACAAAAATTACGTATTGCAGTTTTTGCCGCAAGCTTGTGCAAAGAACAGTTTATCATAACAAAAAATGTTCAACAAAAATTGTTAATGGCTTCCGAAACAGTTAAAATTAATTTAGATATAAAAACTCTGTATTTTAAGATTCGAATTTATTTTAGAATTAAGAGCCTTAACAAAAGAATATCTATCCAAAAACAAAAACAACGTTTAATTTCAAATTCAAAATTATTAAAAATTATATTATATAAAAAAATCAGCTCGTTTGATTTACAACTCGTTAATCAACACGCTTGTTTCACTCACACTTACTGCGCTGAGCCCTTTCACTCCCACTTATTGTAAACATTGTAAAGGGACTACTTTTGCCGACGAGACCACCTTATATAATTGCATCATGTCTTGACTCCCCCATTTTTTATTGGCAAGGGAATGTGTCTGACTATCAGCAGCAGCAGATGGCGACGCCTCCCGTGCTAGATACCGTGAAGAAAAAATGATTTGAAAACAATATTTGTTTTATATTTATGAAAATTAAGAAAAATAATAAATAATCAATTTTCCATGAATGAGAACTAATTCATATAATACTGCATTAATTAGATTCTATTTGTCTTCAGTATTAAAATATTTCATTTGGTTTTTTGTACTCTTATTGCAATGTTTGCTTCGTGTTTGCTGGAAAAATATATTAAATTGATATCATTTTCGAGGTGGGTCGAAACATACCCGCAATGCAAGCAAATACTTCGGATACTTTTCTAGTATATACCGACCTTTTTGTTTGTTGATCTGAGTACTGCCTTCCGTACAGAGCCTAGAAAACAGTTTTTGCCGTAAAAAATTTCTTATCGGCTTCATAAGAATATCAACCCTGATTCTGTTCGCGAGGTGTTTTTTTCGATCTGAGTACTAGGCTTTTTCAACAAATTTTTATGTTAGCCCTTGAATCGGGGCCATAGGAAAATGCTAATCCGGCCCTGGACCTATTCCCGTCGTCAGACTTCATATTTTGTTGGTGTATTGTGTAGTCTTTGGTGCTACGCATACTTACGCGTAAGCTCTTGCCTTTGAGTAAGGAAACAACAATTACAGGCGCATTAAAATACAATTTACAAATTCATTAGTACAACAAATTCATCATAAGTTTTCATTTATTTAATAAATTTAAAAACAAAAGGAACATTTTTCATATATGTATGTCAGTTACAATCTAATTGTAACCTAATTAATCTAATCTAATCAAATCTAATTAGATTGGAATTGGAAAATTGGTTCAAATTACACTACTCGACAAAATCGAACTTTTTTTTTCCTCAAGGATCCAAACCGACTTTTTCTGATAGATATGGGGATTTAAAATTTTTTAAAGAATTATGGTTTTTTTTCTATGGCAGAACTTTTTTTTGAAGAATTTTTGAAGTCTGGTATTTTTTTTAAAGCTTTTTTCAGAGGTAGCGCTTGTTTTTTCACATAGCTCTAGTATCTTACGTTGGTTGTTAAGAACTTTGCTATTTTGAAAAGGTAATTAAAACAGCTAGAAGTTAAGCCCAAACACTTTGTGATTACAGCTTACCGTCTGGGAAATATAAAGCATTGAAATGCAAAAATTATGATTTTTGTGCGTATTTTTTACGAAATTTTGACTTTAAAAACTCAGGAAAAGTCAAAAAAAAATTATGTCTTGCCTATAGGTGCGTTAATTTGGCATCGTTTAAGTATCGCTCATTAAAATCTATGGAGAAACTTTGGAGCTAAAATTCGTTAACCAAACCTAAAAAATGGAAAAATGAACAAAAAATACCTTTTTGAAGCGAGCCGCAACTGCCAATTGGGAACAAAGCAAACGAGCAAGGGTTGTACATTTGGTACCTGATCGCGCTCCTTTTGTTCCCAATGGGCAGTTGGGCTCGCAACCTTCAAAAAGGTATTTTTTGTTCATTTTTTCCATTTTTTAGGTTTGGTTAACGAATTTTAGCTTCAAAGTTCTCCATAGATTTTATGAGCGATACCTTAAACGATGCCAAATTAACGCACCTATACACAAAAATAGAGGACACAAGATATAATTTTTTTTTGACTTTTCCTAGTTTTTAAAGTCAAAATTTCGTAAAATACCGCACAAAAATCATAATTTTTGCATTTCAATGCTTTATATTTCCCAGACGGTAAGCTGTAATCACAAAGTGTTTGGGCTTAACTTCTAGCTGTTTTAATTACCTTTTCAAAATAGCAAAGTTCTTTACAACCAGACGTAAAATACTAAAGTTATGTGAAAAAATATCGCTACCTCTGAAAAAAGCTTAAAAAAAAATACCAGTTTTCAAAAATTTTTCAAAAAAAAGTTCTGCCATAGAAAAAAAAAAATATCATCAAACCATTTCTAAGCCCCAAATCTTTAATAAAAAGTTGGTTTTGTTCCTTGAGGAAAAATCGTGTTGACTAGTGTTATCATTGAGGACCATGATTTGATTTACCATGTTTGGATTGTTTCCTATAGCGCTTCTTTTCTCACAAAGCAAACTCCTGGCTTTAGAAAAAACCCTCTCTGAGGCGGCGCTACTAGCAGGTACAGAAAAAATGTTGTATGCTAGTTTAAATAATGTAGGATTAGACATTTGGTTGGCTTTCCACCAGTCCAAACACACAAAATTTGTGTATAAGAAATGTCATTGAATTCAAATAGCACTGTAACTCTCTATTGCTATTGCTGCGACATGTTTAAAAAATATGCTATCTTTGAGATTCTGTTGAATTAGTTTAACATTCCCAATTAAATTCTTCAGCACCATTTGGCAATTCGCTAAAGTAGATTTTTTTTCTTCTTCCGAAAATGACGGCAACTGATTTGCTGGGGGAAATAAAAAATTAGCGAGTGTATGAAAACTATGCATATGTGGATATAAACAGTATCCAGCATTGAAAGATTTCATTAATTTTTCTCCCACTTTATTAGAGATATGACTGGAGCAAGCTTTTTCAGCGCATGAGTG
Source organism: Drosophila obscura (assembly GCF_018151105.1). Taxonomy (NCBI): domain Eukaryota; kingdom Metazoa; phylum Arthropoda; class Insecta; order Diptera; family Drosophilidae; genus Drosophila; species Drosophila obscura. The sequence continues at coordinate 44,708 of NW_024542827.1, read as the reverse complement.
TGGGGAATTGCAAAATGAAGGGTGGGATAATTTTCTCCTCTAGGACTTTGGACGCATTTTCAAAATGGGATAAAACTTCTATAATAGAACTTATATCTGCTAATTTTAAAAACAATATTTTGCCGATCTGATTTTTTTCGCATAAAATTGAATTAATTTGATTCTGTTAAATATGTAAACTTAAACAACGCACTGTGTCTTCTCTATTTTCCTTTCTGTTATGCATTATCCAGCATAGGTAAATATGTATGTATGAGTCGCAATGAAGCTGCGTTCTCTCGTCTCCCTTTTTGATTTGTATTCCGTCTGCCTTGGACGGACATCTTTTTGATCTTCATAGTCACAAGTCACACTCCACAAGTGTTTGGTTTTCAATTCCAGCAATTGCATTTGAAGCGAACCAGCATCAATTTCAAATGGCTCAATGTTTAATTCATTTGTATTGGTTTTAAGAGGATTTACTACAAAAGACAGTGTACTAGCACTTCTTTTGAATTGCTCAAATCTCCTAGCAAATTCATTCTTCATTTTTCTTAGAACCAGGATGAAGTCATTTGTGTCAATATTAGCATTGTTTTGATCGCGATATTATTTCAGATTTTCGAAATGAAGTAGTTTGCCGCGCTTGATGTCTTCGACAAAAAGAAGTAAAATATTTTCGAAACAAGCCAATTCCTCAAGCAATGTGTACGCTGGGTTTCCCTTCCCTTATAGTTGTACATTGAAGTTATTTAAAAATCTTTGTGATATCTACCATGAAGTTCAATTTTTGCAGCCATTTGTCTTCTGTTAATTCGGGATGAACAATGCCTTTTTGATTCAATAATGTTTTTATTTCACTCAAGGAAGACGCAAAACATTTCAATATGTTACCCCTGGAATGCCATAGCACTTTATTGTGCAGAGGTAAATCAGAATTCCTGAAACTGGCGATGGTAGAGAACTTTTGCCAAAATGCTGTTAATGATCTTAATTACCAAGTTGATGACCTTAACTATTTCGGATGGAAATGTTTGAGCATACAGAGCCTGCTGATGAATTATGCAGTGGAACGCTAAAATTTTTTTTTGCGAAGAATCGTTATTACCCCTTTATGTATTCCTGTCGTACTTCTGGCTCCATCAGTTGCTATAGAAACGATTTTATATATATCGACTTTATAGCTTGCCAAGCATTTCTGAACAACATTTGTTATATCCTCTCCACGAGTTTGTCCTGAGAGCGGCAGCAATCCCAGCATTTATTCTTTTGGACCATGTGATGACATATACCTGACGAAAAGGGTAACTTGTGCAGCGTGTTTTATGTTCGCAAGACTCATCCACAGCAAGTGATAAAGCAGAAGCTAATTGGATATCTTCCACTTGCATATGGGCATATCCGCCGAATGGTCAACCAGGACCGAAAAATAAAATGTACATAATCAACGTATTTTTTTGTGTATTCTTATAAAGAAATGTCCAAATTTTCATAATGCCATGGTTTTATGGCATATCTCAGTGGTTTTCATGAGAAAATTTGCCTGAAAACTTGAAAAATGTGATTTCTTCACTTTTAGCTTTTTTTAAAGGCATTTTTATATTTAATTATTTTGCATGCAAAACATATGATATGTTTGCACTCTTTCTACCAAATCTCTCTATTGCAATCTGTTAAGAAGAGAAAAATGCAAAGAGACCGAAAAAATCTTCAGTTAACGGTTAATTTTTTTTTATTTTGCTTCTTATCTATGTTCTAATCGTACGTTCGCGACCGAAAACATCATTTTATTGTAATTGCTTCGCATTGAATGCAAGCAGGTGGCTTAAACTGCATGTGTAAAGTAAGTTTTGTGTAACTATTTTATATATAAAAAAACTTTGGGGTTATTATTAACCAAACTTTTTATTTTGATTTTCGAAGTAGCGTATGTTCGCGACCGTAAGTATTTTTTTTATTTGTTACTTTTACTTTTAATTATTTAACACGCATATAAATATTCGTAGATGGCTAAAACAAGTGAAAAACAGACCCGATATCTCAATAAAATTAAAAGCGATCCACAAAAGTAAAATGAATTGCTCGAAAAAGCAGCTCATTTTTTTCATTTTAAATAAAATTTTCTCTTCTTACTATAAATGTTATTACGTACATAAAATGGAGTAATTAGTTGGTTTTAAGGGAAATATGAACTGATTCAAGGGAAAACGTAAGGTGAAAAAATTTAAAATACATATGGAAAAATCGTACGTTCGCGACCCGTACGTTCGCGACCGGTACTTAATTTAATTTTTTTAAAACCAATGTAGATAATTTTATGTGAATATACTTTATAGAAAGCTACATTAATCCTCTTTTAAAGTCAATTTATCGTTAAAGAATATTCCGTTCCAATTCGCAGATAATTGCATTTTTCTATATTAAGTCAAAGTCGACTTCTATTTTTCGTACGTTCGCGACCGCATGTTTTTTTAAATTATTTTAAAAACTAAAACTCAATGAACCCCATCATTTGCACTAAGCATAGAGCTAACAAAATGCTATTGAAACGCAGAAAAAAAGTCTTGGAAAGTTTTTGTTTTCTATCTTTTTTGTGCATTAAAAGCGTGCGAACGTACGTTCGCGACCCGCGGATATGCCCATATATGGGTTACATTTGAAGACATTTTAGCAGTTCAATCCTGTATGGTTTTTGCAGATAATGGCAAATCTTTGATTTTCTTCTTCCGTTTTATTTTGGAAATCACAAAACAATTCTTCGCCTCCACATTCAAAGCAATCTTTGATGTACTCCCCGTCTGTGAATGGTTTCCCTCTTTTTGCAATTTGTAGGGATATTTTAAAGCAGGCCAGATTAAAAAATATTTGAAGATTGCGTCCACTTACTTAACATAGATTTTGACTGTTGTTTTTGTTTTATGCAGTTCTCAACAGCTTTTTTTCGTGAGTCACCGGTTGGATATTTAGCAGCTAATTGGGAAATGGTGTGTAACGAAATGTCTCTCTATGTTCGATTTCTTATTATGTGCAAGCTTTTCTTCGCAAATAATAGCCTTTTTACACTGGGCGCGTCTGCTATCGATATCGGAATAGACGCAATGAAGCAGAAAAGGCGTTTACATTGGCAGAGGTGCGTCTTGAATTTTGATTTGGCTGCTTGATGACAAGGTTAGGTTAGGTTAGGTTGTGGCAGTTGTCGGGATCGTTAGAGACCCGACACACCTAGGCCGGTTTCGGCCCATTGTGATACCGCATAGATCGTTCCCTCTTCCCTCGTGAGACACTATGTTAACCATTGTCCCATCCGGATGCCCTTATGAAGCCTGCGATCCGTCTGGGATTGATTGTAGACATGTCCGAAATGTCAATTAGGAAAGGTGCTCCCAAGTATTGAAGTCTCCTTCTACTGAGAGCCGGACAGGAGCAGAACAGATGTTCCACAGTCTCCTCCTCGTCCTCATCTCTACAGCTCCGACAGAAGTCGTTATAGGGGGCACCCAGCCTGTTAGCATGGGTGCCTATTAGCCAATGTCCCGTAAGGGAGCGTATGACTGAGCTGCACCTGCTCCTACTGAGTTTGCAAAGCTCATCGGTGCGCTTCCTAGTAATGTTAGGCCATGTTTGCCGAGTTATGCGACATAGTGTAACTGTTTGCCATCTGTCATTTATTAGTCGCTGAAAATGTTCTTTTATTTTGAGCTTGCCGTATGTCCATTGGCATACGAATATCCTCCTTATTATGGAGAAGGGGATTGTTGTACCAGCTCTGGCCAGCTCGTCTGCTATACAGTTGCCTTCAATGTCCTGGTGGCCCGGGACCCATATTAGGCTGATGACAGACTGATAAGCCATCTCATGGAGGGATTTGCGACAGTTTGCCACGGTAGCCGAGCTTGTTGTTATCGCATTCAGCGATTTGATCGCAGCTTGGCTATCACTATAGATATTTATATGAGTTTCCGTAGGGGCACGTTCCTGAAGGCAGCCCAAAGCTTCCCTGATCGCTATGACTTCCGCTTGGAAGATGATCTGGGAGCCAATGAGAGACCTTTGAGAGACTAGTCGGGCTGCAGCTGAGGACAACTATAAATCCTCAGTGGCTGTCAGGCGCTCAACATGCCTACCGAAAAGGAAAATCCACGGAAACGGCACTCCATGAAGTAATCTCGGCGATAGAGAAATCTCTACAAGTCAACGAATACTCCTTAATCGCTTTCCTAGACATTGAGGGACGCGATTTGAAGGATTTAAAGCTGTTTACTGCCCAGCTAATATTACGTTTTGTGAGGATGTGCACCATCGAGGTTTCCGGGCCTTCACTTGGGGTGTCTGCCGGCTCGATGGTCGTGCACCCAGGAAAATGAGTATCGAGTAGAATATGTAGGGAGTCCTCACTAGAGTTTGTACACGTACCATCCATTCTCTTGAGATATCCCACCGAGGGGGCTGTTTTTGACAGGATCTTGCGTAGCCTTGCGGCTTCTGTCGTGTCTTCAATTTCGGAGCAAAATTTTTGCCAAGATGCCCTTTTTGCTCTCCTAGTTTCTTTTTTGTATAGGGTTAGTGTTGAAAATTCGAAACTATTTTTGTTTGTTTGTTTGATGCCTTTACTTAGACTTGAGACGCGGGAATTAGCAGTACAGACCAGAGCTGTGGGCGGCGATAAAGGGCGATCAAAAAATAAACCGTGCGAAACGAAGTTCAATTTACGAGTGCTTTATTCCCACGCACCGCTTTTCGGCTATGCTGCGGGCGTGTAGTTACATGTTGCTTGGATTTACAGTGGCGGGACTTCATGCCGTAACCTTACGAACTACATTACATTTCATTATAACTTCATTGCTTTCTACTTATTGACTATTATTCTATGGTGTAACGACATTCCGGCCGCCTTGAACGACCGCACGTCGGGCTTCAACGTATCGGCAAAAGTGCCAGCTTATGGATTGGTCGTCTAATCACGCCCCCTCCTGTTCGCACCTCTGCCACCCTGACCTTGACGTCTGCTCCCATGACGACGCTGGTGACCCTGCCGTGATCCACTGCTGCGGCGGCGTATGGTCGTTGTGGACCACCACCATGGCGCCGACCTCGATGTTGGCCTCTGGGGTTTGCCATTTGCTGCGTCCCTGCAGGTTGTGGACGTAGTCCTTCGACCAAGCCTGCCAGAACCGTCGTTTGAGCTCGGAGAGTAGTTGCCACCTCTTGGTAAAAGTGGTACCGCTGCTCCGTCCGTCTGGCTCGCATCCTTGCGGCAGCGAACGAAGGGGCTGGCCGATAAAAAAATGGCCTGGCGTAAGCACCTCTCCGTCGTTTGGATCCGTACTGGCTGGAGTGAGCGGCCTGGAGTTCATGATGGCCTCGGCCTCGGCCAACACGGTCCTCACCTCGCTCTCGGTGAGCGCGGCGTCCGCGACCTGCCGCACGATCAGGAGCTTTGCCGACTTGACGGCCGCCTCCCATAAACCGCCGAAGTGCGGTGCTCGCGGGGGATGAACTTCCACTCCATCCCTTGCTCCGCCGCGAACGTCCTCAGGCTGGACTGCTGCTCCTCGAACGCTTCCTGAAGCCTCTGCAGCTCGTTCCAGGCTCCGACGAAATTTGTCCCGTTGTCGGAGTACATCCTCAGCGGAACGCCACGTCTTGCGATGAAGCTTTTTAGAGATAAAAGAAAACAATTAGTCGACAGGTCTGGGACAAGCTCTAAATGGACGGCAGTTAGCAGTTAGCTCCCTGTAACGTCCCTTGTTCTTGCCGATATTAGCCAATCGGTATACATACGCAAAAACTCGAACTAATTTGGGGTACGACGAAAAACGAGAAAACATTTCATTTGAAAACGAGTTCGCAACGCCAATTAGAACCTGGGCAGACCGTTCCGCCGGAGTTCTTCACATCATCTGGATGTTAAAATGCGGGTTCTCTGGCCAACAGTGCTCAGGCTCACATATTGACCTTCAGCCATATGGACTCCAGGAGCTCAGGCACTTCGCATCCGCGAGACGCCAAGTCCGCTGGATTCGACAGCGATGGGACATGACGCCACGTAATGCCCTGACATAGCTCCTGAATCATGGCTAATCTATTTGAGACAAATACTGCAAGTGACGACGGTTGGGTTTTAATCTAATGTAGCGTTATTTCTGAATCCGTCCAAAAAAATACGCTCTCGATTCGATACTTTTCCAAAACTTGCTTTACGTAGGCCCAAAATTGCGCCAATAACGCTGCGGCGCACAATTCGAGCCTCGGGATGGTCTTTGTTTTTAGGGGAGCTACTCTTGCTTTCCCAGCGATCAATCGAACGTACGTTTGACCTTCGAAAAGCGCTCGCACATAAATGCAGCACCCATACGCTTGACTAGACGCGTCCGCGAAGCCATGCACTTGAATCGACGAGCACCCACTAGCCATAACGTACCGAGGCACGGCTATTTTGTCAAGACCACACAAGTTTAGCTTTAGCCTCTCCCAGCTTGTATGCAGTGACATTGGGATGGCTTCATCCCAATCCAGCTGAAGCTGCCACAGCTTCTGGAGGAAAATGTTCGCTGTTATGCTCATTGGACTAAGTAGCCCAAGCGGATCAAACAGTCGAGCACTAATTGACAGAATGGTGCGCTTAGTCGGATTCCAGTTTGTGAAGCTATCTTCCAAGTGATACCGGAACGTATCTGTTCTTGGACTCCACCTCATCCCCAATGTTTTGGTCGAATCGGCATCATTGAATGATAGGGATTTCTCCTCATTGTTTCCATCCATTAGTTCTGGATGGTTCGAAAACCATTTTGAAAGCTGAAACCCTCCGGAGCCAAGAATCTCAGACACCTGATCGCAAATCGACTTCAGCGTGTCTACGTCATCGGCTCCTGTCAGCATGTCGTCACATAAAAATCACTGCAGATCACCTCAGAACCCTTCTTGTGGGTGTCTCTGTGGCGTACACCGAGCTCGTGCAAACAACGAATGGCAAGGAAAGGTGCTGCGGAAGTACCATAGGTAACTGTGTTCAACCGAAAAATTTGCAATTGATCGGTGGGATGTTCTCGCCACACGATGAGTTGGAAATTCCGGTCTTTTCCGGCCACATCCACTTGCCTATACATTTTCGAAATGTCTGCCGTTAAAGCATACCGATTCACCCGAAATCGAACGAGTGATAAAAATAATTCCCTCTGAATAGTAGGTCCCACCATAAGTAAATCGTTTAATGACCACCCAGTTGTGGTCTTGCTCGACGCGTCAAAAACGACTCGAAGCTTGGTGGAACTGCTATCAGGCCTCAGGACGCACTGGTGTGGTATAAAATAATGTGGTCCTGGCGGAATCGCGTTGTCTGTCGGAGAAATATGGCCGAGCTCGATATATTCTTTCATGAAACTGAGATACATGTCTCTCAGCTCACTCTCTCTTAACGTTCGTCGCTCTAACGATAAGAAACGACGTTTTGCGACCTCGAAGGACGACCCCAACGATACTGGGTCTGTCTTAAAAGGCAACGGTATTTGAAACCTTCCGGTCGGTAAATTGCAGACATTGGCTTTGAAAAACTCTTCGAATGCCAGCTGCTCTGCCGAATTTGTTTGAGCATGTTTTTCTTCTGGCGTTGCATCTATCTCCCACAGTCTTTCGACCATTTGAGACAGAGAGTCTTCTTCCGGTGAGTAGGTTGCGACGCAGCAAGCGGCTTCTCCAGTCAGAAGCTTGCTACACCGACCTGAAGCTACCCAACCTAAAAGGGTCTTTTGCAACAATGGTGCCCCTTCACCCAGTTTTATTTGGCCTGTGCACAACAGATCGAAGAACGAGTCTGTTCCAATCAGCATATCTACCCTTTGAGGTCAATGGAATGCTGGATCTGCCAACTCCACATTCGCAGGAATTTTCCACTGCTTAATGGGCAGACTTCTGTCAGGCTGCTGATTGGTAATGCTGCTAAGAACCCAGAAATCTGCTACGAAACTATGGTTATTTAACCTGGAGTATATTGTCGTCGAGACTTCACTCCTCGACACCGAGCTTGACTTGCCTACAGATGTCTTTGTCAGGCAACGGTTGACCCTTGCCAACCTTAGCGATTGCGCTAGACTTTCTGTCATGAAATTGACCTGTGAACCCGAATCCAACAACACTCTTGCTAAGTGAACTTGGCCAAATCTGTCCCGAACTCTTACCACTACCGTGGCAAGGATGACATGCTCGGGCTCACTGGATGCCTGCTTCACCTGCGCAGGATGGGACGATGCTTGTACTCCTATTGCCTGACTTTCTGAATCTGCGCTCTGAGCTGCGTATCTATGCAAGAGGGTGTGATGCCTCTGTGAACAAACTCTGCACTTAGAGGATGTGCACTAGATACCCTATGTCCAGATTGGAGGCAATTAATGCATAATTGCTTGCCTTTTGCGAACTCGAAACGCTCCAAGACGGGTATTGCCCCAAATCCCTGGCAGTTTCCGATCGAATGGTTGGCGCCGCAATATACACACTTGGGGGTCGATCGACTTTTCGGCCCTCGCGCAAGAAAATGACGATCTGCTGGTTTTCTTGCTGGTCGACGGCATGTCAAACTTTGGTTTGCCTCTCGCTTTGGATGACTCCTCTGCTGAAAGGTGTTGGTACCGGCGGTTCAACATTTTTGCACAATCCGACCAGCAAGGGAGCTCATCGTAGTTCAGCTGCTCCTCATACTTTGTTTTTGTGTATGGGTCCACCTTGAATAACACCAGATGTATTATCATGGCGTTAGCAACCTCTCGCTCGTCTCCTAACGATAAAAGCGACTCCAAAATGGCTGACACTATAGTGTCTATAGTTGATCGCAATGCAGACGCTGACGGCTTGGTTACGGCAGGAATGTCAAACAACTGGGCAAGTGTCTCAAAGAATATTAAGCACTTGTTGTCGTACACCCTCTTCAAACTTTCTAACGCCTTTGGATAGTTAGCATCTGACATTTGGAACGCCTTAACGGTTCCCAAGGCTTCATCGGACAAGCACGATATGAGATGGTTGAACTTCTCTATATTGGACAACGACGGGTCGGAATCTACCAAACTTTCAAACAGACTAATAAACTGTTTGTAATCCGCATGCTTGCCGCTGAACTTCGGCAACTTCAATTTTGGCAAATTGAGGGGATCTGTTGGTCGCTGCCGACATGTACAGAGCCTTTGTGATCACACACGTTTCTTCCAACGCCGCCCTATCTGAATTATCTGGGTCTAGTACATCGATCTCGGACTGCAGGGCCATTGCTTTTTCAATATAGGAGTTCAATATTTCCAAACGACATTGGATTTGTAATGGATCCAGCGAAATTGAACCTTACTGTCTTACTTTTGTAATTATCCCAGTGCGCTTCCTCGCTGCTGCTTTTGGCTCTGTTAAATGCTTGATGACAAGGAAAGTAAACAAATTTTGAGAAATCAACAGAATTATGCAAGACGACAAGAAAATGGACGAAAGAGAATTGATTCTCATATTTATTTATTATTTTCAGAAATTTCTTTGTAGAGCTTGTGGGAGTTCTTCTTAAAATTATGAAAACCATCGAAGTTCGTCTCCAGCAGTGTCATAATGGCATCAGAGGAATCTAAAAATGTCGTATGATAATAATACAATCAGTTTCAAGTATTTTATTTCATGATTTTATGTATATTTTCACCTTTTTGCACAACCATTCATTTTAGCGCCAAAACTTGATTTTTTAACTACAAGTTTTTGTTATTCTTAGAGGTGATAGTTGCGCTGTTAGGCAGAAAAGTGCAAAAATGCGCAAAAGCAATCGAATATATCGAATAGACGCACATGAATCAGAGACCGACGAAACTTTTTGCCACCACTAGGGCCCTATGCTTAACCACTAACCATACAGTATTAGATGTGCCAGTTCATACAACGAAAGGGGCGCAAGCTGAGTTCCGTCCCGGCTCCCAGCCTTCGGCTCTGTGAGGCTGAGACACGGGTGGGAGCCAGGCCATTCGGGTCGGACTGGGCCGTTCATGTATGACCCGAGAAGCGAAAGCAAGCTGAGAATTGCAAATGTATGTGTGTAAACAGACACGACAAAATTTTGTATCAATTTTTATTTTCCGAAACCGTTTTTGTTTCCAGGTTACGTAAATGTGTGTGTGCCATGTATTCACACATACTGTGCTTGTGTGTGGGCTCTACAATTGTTGGCCGCTTGAATTGGTTTGTCGTTTTGTTTTGAGGGCTGATGTGATGTAGCGACCTATTCAGGGCCGGATGGCCGAACCGGGCTGGGCAACCATTATATTTTATATATATATATATATATTTTATATATATATTATATTATATATATTATATTATATTATTATATTTTGTATCAATATTTGGAGTTTTGTCTTTTCAACAAAATTTTTTTTATTTTAGGAGGGCCCTAGCAACTGCTAATCCGGCCCGGACCTGTTCCCGTCGTAAGACTTCATATTTTCTTGTGTGTTTGCGCTGACTCGACTTGACGCGGGTCGAGGCATTGACGAAGCCGTCATAAAATATTTTTTCGTTTTGTTTTGAAAAGCTGTTGTTCGTCGGGCGCGCGGGGTATTTCTTCATTCTCCTTTCGGCTTGCCTCTGCTTCGGCTTCGTCAATGCCACGACCCGCGTCAAGTCGAGTCGAGCGACAGAACACACCAAGAAAATATGAAGTCTTACGACGGGAAAGGTCCAGGCCGGATTAGCAGGCCTAGGGCCCCCCTAAAATAAAAAAAAATTTTGTTGAAAAGAACTCCAAATATTGAATACAAATATAATAATATAATATAATATATATAATATAATATAATATATATATTTATATATATTATATATATAATATAATAATATAATGGCCGGGGGTTGACCGGCCCTGATCGCTACATCACATCAGCCCTCAAACAAAACGACAAACCAATTCAAGCGGCCAACAATGTAAGCCCACACACAAGCAATGTGTGATACAGCACACACACATTTGTAACCTGCGAACTCAAAACGGTTTCGGAAATAAATTGATACAAAATTTTGTCGTGTTGTTTACACATACATTGGCTTGCTTCGCTCATGGCTACATGGCGGCCGCCCACGAGGCAGCCTCACAGAGCCGAAGCTGGGAGCCGGGACAGAACACTCAGCCTGCGCCCCTTTCGTTGAACACACTGTATGGTTAGTGGCTTAACCTACATATGTAAAAAAAATGCGTCTTCGCCAAAACGCAAAGAAGCATGACGCAGTCCCAATATAAACAGCCTATAAAACATGACGGAAGGCCATCTGTGTTGCATAGAACCCCCAGGGCCTTCGGCTGTGGTGCTGAGACGTTTGGCATTTTTTCGACATGTTCGATTCATGACAAGATGCGAAAGCAAGCCGAGAATTGCAATGTGTGTACACAGACACGACAAAATATTTATGAATTTTTATTTTCCGAAACCGTTTTGAGTTCGTTTTGAGTTTCGTTTCCAGGTTACGTAAATGTGTGTGTGCCATGTATTCACACATACTGTGCTTGGGTGTGGGCTCTACAATTTTTGGCCGCTTGAATTGGTTTTTCGTTTTGTTTTGAGGGCTGATATAGCAACCTGAACTGACCTGCTGCAACATAAATGAGGAATGGGCAGAGTGGGTGGGGGTGGGAAATAATTACAATATATAAAATAAAAGCTGTTATTTGTTTGATTTATTTGAAATTGCACTTTTACATATACATGTAGGTTATGGAGGACCGAGAGAGACACGAAGCGGCCGTAGTTTCGTCGCGTCGTCTGTATAGGCAGCCTTCGGCTCTGAGAGAGCCGAGAGCAAAGAAGGAGATCAGTCGAAGTCGAGAGTCAGAGACAGTCAGTCGTAATTCAGCCACGCATCGTACGAAAATCACACACATAAGTTAAGAACATAACTGTACCACAAATTGTACTTGGAGCTAAGAAATATATATAATAAGTTCAACATCCATACTTATAAATAAATTGCCATTAAGCAAACAAACTATCTACAAATTGGGGGCTCGTCCGGGATATAAGCCCAAGACTACATCTAAATCTGTGGTTTGTGTGTATTTTTGGAGCGATTTGGCGAACACGAGACTGTGTGCACTGGAAATCGGTCGCTGTGCGAAATTGAAGCGGAGTCTGGCGTACAAGTGCGAGAGAGACAACACCACAATTGTCGAAAAGAAAAACGCAAGAGTGTATGCAGATGTTCAAGGGCACGAGAAGCGACAAAGCGACGAGAGACAGCAAAGGACGCTAGACCTACAGGGAGACAAGCGGCACAGAGACGACAATCTGAGCGCGTTCGTTCCAACGAAAGCAGAAGCGACAAAGCGACGAGAAACGGCAGAGGACGCTAGAGCTACAGGGAGACAAGCGGCACAGAGACGACAATCTGAGCGCGTTCGTTCCAACGAGAGCAGAAGCGACAAAGCGACGTGAGACAGCAAAGGACGCAGAGCAGAGAGACGACAATCTGAGCGCGTTGCAGGGAAAGGACAAAGGAAGGGACGAGCTACAGGGAGACAGACAATCTGAGCGCGTTCGTTCCAACGAGAGCAGAAGCGACAAAGCGACGAGAGACGGCAGAGGACACAGCAAAAATCAAAGAACATTGGTTGTTGTTGTGCATTGCGTCTCAGGAGAGGCGTGAGCTACGAAAGGCAAGCGGCAAAGAGACGACCATCCGAGCGCGCTTGTATTCGTGAGCATAAGCAACGACGAACAACGAACAGCGAAGCAAGGCAAGCGGCGAAGAGACGACCATCCGAGCTGGCGCGGCCCAGAGTGGGGGCGCTTGTATTCCAGACCATGGACTGAGCCCGGGGGCGGCCTAAATCTAAATCTTAATAACTATTGACAATTATTCGTATTTTTAATTTTTTTTATTTTTGTAATCACCCGCTTCTTTTGAAGGTGTAAAGCATGGCGCAGGTGTGTGACCCCTGGTCCAGGCTCTCCCATTTCAAGCGATGCTGAAAATATAGTTAAAGAAATATTTTAAATATTGTTATTTAAAATTGGATTTTGCTTATTACTTACCGATGACGGCCTGCCGCTCAAAAAAAGGCGCAAAAGCACAAAATGTACAGCGGAGCCTCAAAAATATTTCACTCCTTTTTATTTAGCTGAGCACTGTTTTTTAATATGCCCTACATGTATATACATATGCTTTTTATAAATAAACACTTTGTCTATGCATTAGCATGCTAATAATTAATTTAGATTAGATTTATGAATATTTTTGATTACCTAGCTCCAGAAACTTCCACTCGCGACAACGAAAAAATTTGTATGCACGCGCTCGAATAAGAAGATGGCAGAAGAATGTAGAGAAAAAGAAGAAAAATTACACTAGTAAAATGCACAAGGCCTCAATTTTTTTTTGCATTTTCTTTGTCTCTTTTTTGTTTTTCAGTTGAGTCCGAAGCTGTTCCTTCTTTTTCTCTCTTTTCTGCTTATGCATCAGTCCATGCATCAGCGTAGGCCAACCATGGGCTAGCAGTGGCATGACTTTGCATCAGCTTGGGTCAACCATGGGCTAGGCAAACCAGCAAAGTGCTGCAGGCAGTGGCATTTCTTTGCATCAACCTTTTCTGACCCTTTGACTAAACCGTGCGAGCTAGGCATGGGCTACGTGTGTCCCTTGCCGTGTATTTCTTTGCACCAGCTTCGCCTAGCCCGCGACTAGTCCAGCGGGACTAGACAGTAGTCAAGCCCGTATGGGACACTGGCCCGCACCAGAACTGCTGGGAAGGCAACAAAGAGAGGACGACCAAAGCAACATCGACAGTCAAGCGAGATCTGGATGTGGCAGTGTGTGTGCGTCGTATTTGGAGTCTGGAAAGTTCTACGAGCGAAACAAGGGTAAAGCCCTAGTAAGGGGAGGTGAGTGTTAACAGAGAAGCGATCGTTAACAGAGGCTGTCAAGGCGAAATCAGAAGCTGTGTTTACATAGAAGATTGTTAACAGGCCAACGTTAAGACCTTAATTATTTGATTTATATCGTTTGATTTATATTGTTTGATTTAACTAAATTTCTTAGATATAAGCTAATATTAATCAAATTGTATTTAAATCGTCACGATGCAAGTTGAAGAGATTATGACACTGAGAGTCGCAGATTTGCGAGTTAAGTTGAGAGAGCTTGCATTACAGACGACGGGTCGGAAACGCGATTTGCAAGATAGACTGTTAGTTCATTTCGGTTACCAAGTTGAGGAAGATGAAAATGAAGGTTCAGATGATGAGTCTGTAGTTACAGCAATCGACGATACCGTGGCAGTCCAACGAGGTGCACGACAGTTAGAGAATAGATCATGGTTTACGCTGAAAGACGTGGAAGGTAGCGTGTCACAATTTTCTGGTTCTAATAACCCCGACATTAATCAATGGATAGAGGAATTGGAGGAATGCGCATCTACTGTTCAGTGGAGTCAATTACAAATATTCATATATGCCAAGCAGTTGTTGGCTGGTGCCGCAAAATCGTTTTCTCGTAGTTTGCGTGATATTCGTGATTGGAGTTCGTTGAAGGCAGCTCTGTTGGAAGAGTTTAGTGTAAAACTATCGTCAGTGGAAGTACATAGGATGTTGCAGAAGCGTCAGCAGAAAAAGGGAGAGTCGTTGCATGAGTTTTTGTACGCGTTAATGGAGATAGCCAAGCCAATTAAACTAGATGATTCTAGCTTGATCGAATATTTTGTGGATGGTATCCCAGACGCAAGGACAAATAAGGCAATGCTGTACCAAGCTAGAAACATAAAGGAGCTTAAATTTCAGATTGACGTATACCAGAAATCAAGAGGCGGATCCAAGCCAGTAAGCAAGAATTGGTTGCAGGGTATCAAAATTGAGAGTTCGGAAAAAGATTCGATAGCAGAGAATTTCAAGAAATGCTTTAAGTGTGGGGAAAAATCGCATTTGAGGAAAGACTGTCCCAAAAATGATTTTTGTTGTTTTAAGTGTGGTAAGCCAGGGCACCGTGCTGCTAATTGTGAAGTTAAGGTCGAAACCGGACAAGAAAGGAGGATCAATACGAACATTATTCGAGATAAGGAAGTCGTTGCCAAGCCGACAGGTATTTTCACACGGGAGCAGATTTGTGTTTAATTCGTAGAGGTGTATTCTTGAAATTCGGAAATGTTAAACTGATCGGCCGCGAGAAATGTTTAACAGGTATTGGAGATAGTCAAGTTGTGACTTTCGGTAGCTTTTCGATACCAGTGAAAGTGGATGAGATTGAAATGGAGGTGGAATTTCATGTCATACCTGACGAGGATATTGGTTTTGAAGCCATTTTAGGAAGGACTATTCTTGATCATGTTGATATGCAAGTTTCTAAGGCAGGAACAAAGTTTGTTCGTAGAGTTTTTATTGAGGAAAAGGATCAGAAACCAAATAATGTAGAATCGTCGTCATGTGAGGAATTGTTTGATGAGTTTGGAGGCATTTGCATGTCAAGTATTGATGAAGTTGAGAAGGAGTTCTCAGTGGACGTATCGCATCTCAGTGAGTCAGATGCCAGATCAGTTATGAGTATGGTCAAAGAGTACCAGCCTCAGAGGAATGTTGATGCATCTGTCAAAATGAAAATCATATTAGCGGATGAGATTCCAGTTTTTCAGCATCCAAGACGTTTAGCGATGTGTGAGCAAGAAATCGTAGATAAGCAAGTGGAAGAGTGGTTGGCTCAGAAGATTATAAAGCCAAGTACATCGGAGTACGCATCACCAGTAGTGTTGGTAGGAAAAAAGAATGGCAGCAAAAGGTTATGCTGTGACTACAGAAAGCTTAACGAGAAAATAATTCGCGATAACTTTCCAATGTCACATATGGATACAGTGTTGGAGAAGCTGCAGGGTGCAAAGTATTTCACCACATTGGATTTAACGAATGGTTTCTTCCATGTACCAGTAGAAGTGGAGTCTCAAAAATATACGTCTTTTGTGACTCAAAAGGGCCAGTTCGAATTTTTATATGTACCATTTGGAATTTCGAACTCCCCAGCGGTATTTACCAGATTTATAATGGCAGTTTTGAGAGATTTGGTGAAGAATGACGAAGCAGCAGTCTATATGGATGACGTAATCATTTCGAGTCAAGACATAGAAGAGGGTTTGTTAAAGCTGAGAATAGTTTTGAAGGTAGCTGAATTGAATGGGCTACGTATAAATTGGAGCAAGTGTCAGCTGTTACAACAAAAGGTTAATTTTCTAGGGTATATAGTAGAAAATAATACGATAAGACCAAGCGATGAGAAGACGTGGGCTGTCGAAAAGTTCCCAGTGCCAGGTGATAAGAAGGCAGTACAGCGTTTCATAGGATTGACTTCTTATTTCCGAAAGTTTATTGAGAGTTATGCTGCTATTGCAAAGCCGTTGACAGATCTGTTGAGGAAGGATGTTAAATTTGAATTTAAGGAGGTCCATCAAGTTGCGTTTCAACAACTAAAGTTAGCATTGACTAGTAGGCCTGTTTTAGAAATGTACAACCCGAAATTGGAGACAGAAATCCACACTGATGCTTCAAAATGGGGATACGGAGCCGTGTTATTGCAAAAGAGTTTGGAAGACGGCCAATTCCATCCTGTTCAGTACATGAGTCGTAGGACTAAGCTGTGTGAAGAAAAATATCCTTCGTATGATCTCGAGGTTCTGGCAATTATCGAAGCGTTAGTAAAATGGCGTGTATATGTTTTGGGTATACAGTTCAAAATCGTCACAGACTGTAATGCGTTTACAATGACGATAAAAAAGAAAGATGTTCCTTTGAGATAGCACGTTGGGCCATGTACCTGCAAGATTTCAATTATGTTATTGAACATCGCTCAGGCACGAAGATGAGGCACGTTGACGCGTTAAGTCGTGTAGCTTGTTTTATGTTGGAAGAAAGCATTAGTCATCGTCTCAAAGAAGCTCAGCTAACCGACGATTGGGTGAAGGCTGTTAAAGGTATTGTTGAGGACAAAGAATATGAGGATTATTATATTCAGAATCAGATTTTGTTTAAGGATCCAGACAGGGAGCTTATTGTAGTGCCAGCTCTAATGGAAACAGAGATTATATCGATAGCTCATAACCAAGGGCATTTTTCAGCCAAAAAGAAAGATAATCGAAAAGTCGTATTATATTCCAAAATTGAAGGATAAAGTATCGCAGGTAGTAAATAATTGTGTTCAATCATCGTTAATGAAAAGTCAGGGAAACGTGAAGGTTATTTGCAACCGATAGACAAGGGCGACAGGCCACTATTAACTTATCACGTTGATCACGTTGGACCGATGGAAATGACCAAAAAGTAGTATAATTATATACTGGTAGTCGTTGATGGTTTTTCCAAGTTTGTTTGGTTGTATGGTACTCGTAGTACTGGCGTTGAAGAGGTCGTGAAGTGTTTAGAAGTTCAGGCAACTAACTTTGGTAATCCGAACAGAATAGTGACGGATAGAGGTGCAGCATTTACTTCCAATTTGTTCCGTGAGTACTGTGAGGGGCAGAAAATTCAGCATTTAATGATCGCCACAGGAGTTCCAAGAGGAAATGGGCAAGTTGAAAGGATGCACAAGATAGTGATTCCTATGTTGTCGAAATTGTGTCAGGGTAGTTCTGGGAGTTGGTACAAACACTTAGGAAAGGTACAGCAGATGATCAACAGTGTTGAGCCACGAAGTACCAAGACAACGCCATTTAAGATATTAACTGGATTAGACATGCGCATACCTATTGACCCGAACATAAAAGAAATATTAGAACAATCGCTAATAGAAGAGTTTGATAAAGAGCGTAAAAAGATTAGAGAGGAAGTATTAGAGAACATAGCACGGATACAGCAGGAGAATAAGAAGAGTTTTGACTCAAACAGGAAGATAGATAGACAGTACAAGGAAAATGACTTGGTAGCTATAAAGCGTACTCAGTATGGTACTGGGCTAAAACTAAAAGGAAAGTATCTAGGGCCGTATAAAGTTACCAAGGTAAAGAATCATGGAAGGCACGAAGTCGAGAAGATTGGAGATACTGAGGGACCCTATAAGACTTCTACAGTTTCAGAGTATATGAAGCCTTGGCTAGACCCATCCGAGGCGAATGGAGACACGAGAGACACGAAGCGGCCGTAGTTTCGTCGCGTCGTCTGTATAGGCAGCCTTCGGCTCTGAGAGAGCCGAGAGCAAAGAAGGAGATCAGTCGAAGTCGAGAGTCAGAGACAGTCAGTCGTAATTCAGCCACGCATCGTACGAAAATCACACACATAGTTAAGAACATAACTGTACCACAAATTGTACTTGGAGCTAAGAAATATATATAATAAGTTCAACATCCATACTTATAAATAAATTGCCATTAAGCAAACAAACTATCTACATACATATGTATGTATCCCAATTTACGACAGGTTTTTTTTTAAGATTACATATTGTGCAAATGCCGTCGGCTTTCGACTTTGAAACTCTGTCAACAAACTCCTTTTTTTCAGAGAACTTTTCTATATATATTTCTTTCTTTTTATATATATTTATCCATAGACGCAAAGAATTGGTATATGTATATACATATGTTGATTTTTTACCTTAAATCAATTATTTATCATATATGTACATACATGCATTGATTGTTACTTATGAGCATAAATATTGTGCAAGTGCCGTCGGCTTTCGACTTCGTTGCTGCCGTAATATCAACTTTTTCAATAAATTTACATATATGTATTTTTCAGAGACCTGTTTTTACGATCCATATAATTGCATTCCAAAATCTTTTTATATACATGTATATATCTATGTTGATTTTTTATAATTGGCTTATATTTAAAATTACTTGTCAAATTCGCGCACTTTTAATACCCTCATGCAATTATTCTAATATGAAGTCGATTATGAATTATAATCAATTAATATCCGTTTATTATACATATTCGTTCATTCTATGGGGGTATTCAAAATTACAGTTGGCTTGGTGTTGAATGGCAACCCAAAGGGCTCGCAATTGCATGGTGTTTGTGCATGGATGTATGGGGATGTATTTTGATGTGAGGATGTATAGGGATGGATGCGTGCATGATGGAAAGCGCGGGCGAATCTGATGAGAAAGACACAAGTGAGCCGAATTTTCCGCTGGTTGGTCGTTCCAAATTATAATTAATTCTTTATATGTTTAACAATTAACTTTTAACCGTTTTTTTGTCCGAGTGTAATTGAGTGTTTGTGTTTATAGCTGTATATGCTAGTAGGACTACAAGTAGTGCGCCGTTGCTGCATTTTTGGTGATATACATACATATATTTTAATATTTTCTTTATATTTACATATATTATTTTTTTATATTTCATATTCGTTATATTATTTTCCTATTTTATTCAGTTACTTAGCACCTACATAGTTTTTTTTTTTTTTTGAATTAATTATGTCGTCCGATAGTCAAAAACAAATAAAAAAAAGCGGGGTGAAATGCATTATTTCTTCCTGCCTTAGAGGGTATAGAAATAGTTCGCCGGATTTCCCTGTGACATTATTTAGATTTCCATAGAATTCATGAATGTTCAATAAAAGGGTTCAGGCTTGTAGTTTGGATAGCAATTTGGTGAAGGGAACTTCACAAATTTGCGATCGGCATTTTGAGGCCGAGTGGTTAGGAAACAATCGATTAAAGTCGAAAGCAATTCCAACATTAAACTTGTCTGAAAATACTTTATTAACTTTATTTAATGCAGATCTTTGTGATCAGTATGAATTTTCAGAAAAAATATATAAGACATTGAATCAATAGGAAAATTTGTGACGGCTAAGAGAATTAAACTCGCCGATGTGCATAATATAATACCAATCGATGTAGAGCAACAGTGCGGATTAGAAACGCCTGAAGTTCCGTTACAAAATAATGAATCGACTGATTTTGAGTTTTGTGGAAATTGCTTAAAAAAAGAGCAAAACGAGGCATATTATAGGAACAAATATTATGAGATATTGGCTGATCAAAAGAAAAGACAGGAAGGCTTTTACAAATAAAAGAAGCAATTTTTGGCCTTAAAAAGAATTCTTTATCGCAAGAATAGGCGTTTCAGGATCAGAACAACTAGAACAAAACCAAATATTATTTCCCTAATAGATAGTATGTCTCATGTTTCTGAGGAGGGAAAAACTATACAAATGTATAAAGCAGAAAAAGTAATTGCGCAGAATATTAACATTTACTCGTCAAGGACTTACGAATACCTTCGAGATGTTTTAAATTTAAAACTGCCATCGAGACGCACGTTAGCGCGATGGGCTATTTTAAAAAACATGAGACCTGGATTTAATTCTGATTTACTTAGTAACCTAAAGACAATAGTTGAAGGAATGAGTACTAAGGGAAAAGAAGCAGTGCTTTTATTTGATGAAATTAAGATCAGATGAGGTCTTCATTATAATATTGCACTAGATGAAATCCAAGGCTACGAAAATGATGGCCAAAATACAAAAAGCCTTTTGGGGCAGCAAGTCTATGTTTTCATGATTAGAGGCTTATTCAAAAACTGGAAATATGTGTTAAGCTATACTGTTTCTGCCACCGGTGTAAAACACGAAGCCCTTATGGAAAAGGTGACGGCTAATATTGAGCAAGTACAATCCTTAGGGCTAATGGTAAGAGCAGCTATTTGCGACCAGGGATCTAATAACACTAGTCAATACTAGAATTAGGCTGTGGCCCAAAATAACTTTTTCTTATAGATTTCGGAGTTTAAAATTTTTTAACGAGTTATAGTTTTTTTTATGGTGTAGTTTTTTTTTAAGAATTTTTTAAAATTTGTTATTTTTTTAATGTTTTTTTTTCAGAGGTAGTGCTCCTATTTTTCACATAGCTTAAGTTTCTTATATCTGGTTGCATAGAACTTTTCAGTTCTGAAAAGCAGCCAAATGCAACTATAAATCGTACCCAGACACTTTGTATCTGCGGCTTAACGCCTGGAAGATATTTCAAATTCAAATTTCATCATTTTTTTGGTTTTCCAAAAATTTTACTTTAAACTGGAAAAGTCGAAAAAAAATAAATGGCCAACATTTTTAGTTTTAGATAGACGCATTTATTAAGCGTCGTTTAAGGTATTGTTCATTAAAATCTATGGATAAACGGTCAACTTGCAGCCCTTTGACCAAAACGACTCAAACCCAATTGTACCTGAAAAATACCGTTGCTGGTCCAATGCCAAAGGAACACATATAGGTACCAAAAATTCAACCCCTTTTCGTTTTCTTTGTTTCCAATTGGCAGTTGGGCCCGCAACCTTCCAAAAAGTATTTTTTGTCTATTTTTTCATTTTTGAGGTTTGGTTAACGAATTTTAGCTCCACCCGTTTATCCATAGATTTTAATTAACAATACCTTAAACGACGCCTAATTAATGCGGGTATCTAAAACTAAAAATCCATGCCAGATTTTAAAAATTCTTTAAAAAAAAATGACACCATAAAAAATAATAAAGTACTACAAACATTTTTAAGTCCCGAAATCTATCAGAAAAAGTAATTTTGGTTCACAGCCTAAATAAAAAGTTCAATTTTGTCGAGTAGTGTAATAGAGCTGTTTTTAAAAGATTGGGAGTTGACATTAAAAGCCCCAGATTTAATGTTCAAAATAAAGAGATATTTGCGATTTGCGATGTTCCACATTTGATTAAATCGATGAGGAACAATTGGACAGCTCTTAACTTTTCTTTATTGCAACATCGAAATTAAATCAAGACCCGTTAGAAAATCTCTTTTATTTAATCAGATCTCGCGGAGTCACTAATAATAACACTACTCAACACGATTTTTCCTCAAGGAACAAAACCAACTTTTTATTAAAGATTTGGGGCTTAGAAATGGTTTGATGATATTTTTTTTTTTTTCTATGGCAGAACTTTTTTTTGCAGAATTTTTTAAATCTGGTATTTTTTTTTTAGCTTTTTTCAGAGGTAGCGATAGTTTTTTTCACATAACTTTAGTATCTTACGTCTGGTTGTAAAGAACTTTGCTATTTTGAAAAGATAATTAAAACAGCTAGAAGTTAAGCCCAAACACTTTGTGATTACAGCTTACCGTCTGGGAAATATAAAGCATTGAAATGCAAAAATTATGATTTTTGTGCGGTATTTCTTACGAAATTTTGACTTTATGGATAAACGGTCAACTTGCAGCCCTTTGACCAAAACGACTCAAACCCAATTGTACCTGAAAAATACCGTTGCTGGTCCAATGCCAAAGGAACACATATAGGTACCAAAAATTCAACCCCTTTTCGTTTTCTTTGTTTCCAATTGGCAGTTGGGCCCGCAACCTTCCAAAAAGTATTTTTTGTCTATTTTTTCATTTTTGAGGTTTGGTTAACGAATTTTAGCTCCACCGTTTATCCATAGATTTTAATTAACAATACCTTAAACGACGCCTAATTAATGCGGGTATCTAAAACTAAAAATCCATGCCAGATTTTAAAAATTCTTTAAAAAAAAATGACACCATAAAAAATAATAAAGTACTACAAACATTTTTAAGTCCCGAAATCTATCAGAAAAAGTAATTTTGGTTCACAGCCTAAATAAAAAGTTCAATTTTGTCGAGTAGTGTAATAGAGCTGTTTTTAAAAGATTGGGAGTTGACATTAAAAGCCCCAGATTTAATGTTCAAAATAAAGAGATATTTGCGATTTGCGATGTTCCACATTTGATTAAATCGATGAGGAACATCGTCCGTAAAAGAAATCTTGATACCCCTGATGGCGTTGTTTCATGGAATGTAGTCGAGGAACTATATGAAATCGACTCCAAAAATTCAACGCGACTCTTTCCAAAATTATCACCAAAGCATATTTATCCGAATAATTTTGAAAAGATGAAGGTAAAATATGCCACTCAAGTATTTAGCCATAGCGTAGCCGCTGCTCTACGAACTATGATTAGTTCTGGAGGGTTCTCACAGTTCCCACAATTCCCACATTCATAGAAAAAATTAACAGACTATTTGACTGTCTTAATAGTCATGTTCTCTATGATAAAAACCCATTCAGGAGTGCACTGCCAGAAAAAAATGTTGTCAATGAGACCCTGTTAGAAATGCGAAATTATTTCGAAGAATTCAAGTATCCGCAGGAAGTGTATTGTATAAAGGGTATGATTTTAACAATCAACTCTATACTTGCATTGGCCCAAAATGTTTGGAGTGAAAGCTCTTAACTTTTCTTTATTGCAACATCGAAATTAAATCAAGACCCGTTAGAAAATCTCTTTTATTTAATCAGATCTCGCGGAGTCACTAATAATAACACTACTCAACACGATTTTTCCTCAAGGAACAAAACCAACTTTTTATTAAAGATTTGGGGCTTAGAAATGGTTTGATGATATTTTTTTTTTTTCTATGGCAGAACTTTTTTTTGCAGAATTTTTTAAATCTGGTATTTTTTTTTTTAGTTTTTTTCAGAGGTAGCGATAGTTTTTTTCACATAACTTTAGTATCTTACGTCTGGTTGTAAAGAACTTTGCTATTTTGAAAAGATAATTAAAACAGCTAGAAGTTAAGCCCAAACACTTTGTGATTACAGCTTACCGTCTGGGAAATATAAAGCATTGAAATGCAAAAATTATGATTTTTGTGCGGTATTTCTTACGAAATTTTGACTTTAAAAACTCAGGAAAAGTCGAAAAAAAATTATATCCTGTGTCTTCTATTTTTTTGTGTATAGGTGCGTTAATTTGGCGTCGTTTAAGGTATCGCTCATTAAAATCTATGGAGAGACTTTGGAGCTAAAATTCGTTAACCAAACCTAAAATATGGAAAAAATGAACAAAAAATACCTTTTTGAAGGCGGCGGGCCCAACTGCCAATTGGGAACAAAGGAGCGCGATCAGGTACCAAATGTACAACCCTTGTTCGTTTGAAGACCTCGTCTGATCTTAATTTCATCAAATAAGGAATGTGCCGAAAAGAAACTGCATACTTTATTTTTCGTATAACTTCTTTCGTTTTTATCCGATTCCAATTTTTATTTCGTTATATATTAGAGAATAACATTAGAATTTAATTTCGTAAAAAAAAATTAAAGAAATGTTCAGCCTCTTATTTTTAATCGGATTTTGTGCTTAACTCCTCTCATCAGGTTCTGCACACACTCTTTGGTAACCATGCGGGTTGCACGCATCCAGTTTTTTTTCATATCTTCCATATTTTCGGAGAGACTACCATTCTTCTTTAAATTGCGCTTGACAATGGCCCAATACCGCTCAATTGGCCGAAGCTCTGGGCAATTTGGTGGGTTCTCCTCTTTTGTTACAAAATTGATATCTTTTGAGTCAAGCAACGCCAGAGTTGAACGGGCGTAGTGCGCTGAAGCTAGATCTGGCCAAAATATTCTAGACACATTGTGTTTTCGATAAAAAGGTATCAGGCGTTTTTTTAAAAAAGAGCTTGTTCTTAAGCCACAGGTGCAAATGGCCTGCCATATCAGCACTTTCTCGCCAAATTTATCAACTTGAATTTTCGACACCGAGTCGTCAACAGTCCCACCTTTCGGTTTTGTATAAAATTGAGGGCCGGGTAACGTTTTTGAGTCCAATTTGACATATGTTTCGTCGTCCATAACAATGCATTCCCCTGCATCAGTGAGCAAGCGATCATAAAGCTTTCGCACTCTCGTTTTGCCGACTTCTACTTGTCGGCGCTCAACAACTGAGCATCAGTCACTGAGCAAAACGAGCCAGCTGCATGCACGAAGTGTCTTTTTGTTGTAGTTGCGTTAGGTATTTGTTGTTGCTACTATATATTCCCTCGCAGGCAAAGCGTGGAAGAGGAAGGGATAGCGAAGAACGAGAATGTAAATACGAAATCATAGACAAATTTATAAACTTAAAAGATTTAATATCCATACTTCCACATATTCTTCATAACAAAACAAAAAATTAAAGCTGCATACATATTTCAAATATTTTTTTTTGCTTAAATTAAGAATTCAGCTTAACAACTAATATTGAATTGATATTTTCGGGAGTTAAAGAGGTGCGCTTCTCATTTAAAATAAAATTAAGGGCTGAGAACGACCTTTCTACCGACACCTGAGTTGCCGGTGTGGCTAACACCACCTGTGCCAGCTCACTTATTTGTGGCGACTTAAACTTTTTGTCGTGATAAAATTGTTTGATATCACTATTTAGTGGTAAACGGCCAAACACAACATTGAAATTTTCTATTTCCATGTAAATTTTAGACAATTTGTCCGGTACTTCTTCTCCTTTGACTTGAGGCACTGGTTGCATATCATCTAAATATGATGACAGAAGTGACCGTTCCTCGGAAGCATCGATACTGCTTGTTGCGGAAGAAACATCATTTGTTGACACGGGCTCTGACGTAACACTTGACTTAATAAAAATATAAATAAAAACGTTATTATGAATACATTATTAGCACTTAGTGCATTAATTAGTATTAAACAAAGACGATTTTATTAGTTAAAAACAAATAACTACACACATATCTATCTAGAAGACGAGACCTCTACGTTCTTACCACATTTATAGTATCTTACTTGATTCAAATTAAAAATGCGTAACGCAAGTTTTTTTTAATTTTGTTTTGCTATCATTTTTTGTTGGTCGGATAAAATCAAATTAATTCGAGGGTCCATGTATATAGCTGATAACAAGGCTTCGTTTTGAAGCAACTTACTCTCGCGAATTTCGAATTGTGCAAATAATTTTTTTGTGATGTAGTTTTGGCTTTTTTCACATAAAGCTTAAGCTCCATCCACAATATAAAAAAATCGCTGTAAGCAAGTTGCTCCTGTTGCAGTGTTAGAGTCGCTTTATATGTGTCTTTAAATGCTTCAATATAAAGCTCTACCCAGTCCCAGTCAATGTCAAGATCGACAGTAGTTTGCGTAGAAACAAACTCCTTTAGCTCGAATAGTTTTTCTAACATTAAGTATGTTGAGTTCCATCTTGTGGTGCCATCAAGCGTTGGAATGTGCCTCTGGTTCTCCATCAAGGGACGTCTACATAAGTCAAATTTATTGTCATATATGTATGTATGATAACACAAAAACCCACAGTACCTATATTTTCCGGTCCGCAAAACTTTGCACATTTGACGGCAACTAGAAATTTTTTGGCTGATCTCGCTTTGTTGTTTTACGTCGTTTACGCACAATTGTAGTGTATGCGCTGCGCATCTCACAAGTTGCACGTTTGGGAATGCCATGGAATCCAGCAATTCCATAAAATCTTCGTCCTTGTCATCATCGGTTATACTTTTCTCTGTGGCATCATCATTTATCAGCTCTATGGCCTTAACCATGTTTTTGCCATTGTCGGATGTAATGCTGAGCACAAAATACATTTATTGGCTTTTATGCTTATTTTAATGAATAAACCCTTAACTAAAAATCTGATCAAGTTCAATACCATACTCCTGAACAATCTCCACAATTTTATTTTTTAAATAAAGTCCAGTATGTGACTCGAACAGCTGGATCATCCCAAGCGTTTTCACGACGATCTCCGTTTTTGACGGTGTGGATTTAAACATCTGTAAATTTATACCCAAGATGGATTTTTCCATCCTGGTTGCCACATCTATTTTAAGTGATACGAGCTTCCGTTTAACAGAAGCCTTTATTCGCACATGATCCATTATATTTCTCGATGTTATTGTAGGCATTTTCAGTGCATTATATATGGGGCTTAAAATTTCACGAAACCCTTCGCTGTCTAAAAGTAAAAATGGCCTGCCATCAGAGGTAACAATTTTTACCAGCGATTCAATTATACCCGCTTCACTTGCCTCGTAGGCTATTTTCTTTTTTCCTTTTTGTTGCTCAGCGGTGTTTGAGATATCTTCATTGTACGAGTCAAATCTTTCTTTATGTTTGATGTTTTAATGTCGCCGCAAATTTGTGACATGGTTGCCAGATAATTTTGCACCACACACGTTGCACAACAATTTATTGTCAGTTTTATCAAATTAAAAAAAAAGTGCACTTTATTATTTCCCTGACGGCTCATCGTAATTGATCCACACGCTTCAACGAAAACAAACAAATGAGGCACGCGCGCAGAACACACACACACACACACATTCGCAAAAGACACTTTCGGCTCAACGAAGTGTCTCAAGTGAACGAATGCATAAGGAGAGCGACAAGACACTCTCGTTGGTTGAGCAAAGAGCGAAGAGCGAAAAAACGAAGCGGAAGGGTCTTTTCGATTCCGTTTTTAAGCGTGTCCGCGAACAACCGGTTTTTTCATGACTGCTTGCAAAAAGGGACCACTTCTTGCGAGCTCTGATTGTGATACATGGATCTTTAAACATACGATACTTTCGCGCGCTATGGTTTTATGGGCTCAGACTCAACAAGTGTACATACGATAATGAAAAAAAACTATTTATTCAACGAAATAAGGTGAACAAAGTATTATATTTATTTTGTTTATAGTAATAGTAAATATTTAAATTTTACAAAATATCTTTAGTCTATGGAATAATTAAACTAAGTTTCATCTTCTTCATGCGTTTCCCCCAAACAATCTTTTATTTGAATGAATGACGAAGGTTCATGTATTCATTATGATATTTATTTAAATTTAAAGTTTTATTTTTATATATTAAGTTCGCAAAAATCATCCAAATTTTTAAGTCATTGTACTTAAGTTCTATGCATTTGTAGCCTGATGGATTTGTTCTAGAATTTCTTATCAGTGTCGACCGATCACTGGGTGCCCAAACATTTCGGTTTCTTATAAAAAATTCTATTGTACTGTGTATCGAGTCTACTGTAGACGGATAGCCTTTTTACACTGCCGCCAAAGCCGCATCTTTTTTCGCATCATTTTTCAGCTTTTTATACCCGTACTCAAAAAAGAGTTAAGGGGTATATTAGATTTGTGGTAAAAGTGGATGTGTGTAACGCAGAGAAGGAAACGTTTCCGACCCCATAAAGTATATATATTCTTAATCAGCATCAATAGCCGAGTCGATATAGCCATGTCTGTCTGTCCGTCCGTCCGTCCGTCCGTCTTGTTGAGCGCCTGGATCTCAGAGACTATAAGAGTTAGGGTAACCAAATTTGGTTTCCAGACTCATGTGATATCACACTGCTACAAGTGTATTTCAAAATTTCGCCCCGCCCTTTTCCGCCCCCACAAAGGACGAAAATCTGTGGCAGGCACAATTTTAAAGATACGATAAAACTAGAAACGCAGTATCGTAGAGAATGCCCATATCTACCAGATTGCCACATCTGAATCGGATCATAATTATAGCCAGAATGAAGAAATTAATTTTCAGTTGCTTCCCCTGCCCCCTTCTGCCGACAACAACGCAACTCATTTTCCTTCTCGCTCGCACACTCTGCCGCGTTCAGTGCGCGAGCAACCCCTAGGGGAGGAGATGTAGAATCTAAATGGTACATGTATAATATACATGTTAGATGGAAAATATACATAGTATATGTAGATGTAGATAACAGATGTAGCAAAAAAAATGTGAAGTGTAAAATGTTTTTTTTGTTTAATTCTAAATAATTATATGCTCAAAAATGTATATGCTGACTGAGTACGGGTATAAGTAGAGTCGTGTCCCCAGAAGCGACTCACACGTTCCTTCTCGTTTTTTTTATGGTGTCATTTTTTTTAAAGAATTTTTAAAATCTGGCATGGATTTTTAGTTTTAGATACCCGCATTAATTAGGCGTCGTTTAAAGTATTGTTCATTAAAATCTATGGATAAACGGTGGAGCTAAAATTCGTTATCCAAACCTCAAAAATGAAAAAATAGACAAAAAATACTTTTTGGAAGGTTGCGGGCCCAACTGCCAATTGGAAACAAAGAAAAAAACCTGTACGTGTTCCTTTGGCATTGGACCAGCAACGGTATTTTTCAGGTAAAATTAGGTTTGAGTCGTTTTGGTCAAACGGCTGCAAATTGACCGTTTATCCATAGATTTTAATGAACAATACCTTAAACGACGCTTAATAAATGCGTCTATCTAAAACTAACGAGGAGGAACGTGTGAGTCGCTTCTGGGGACGCGACTCTAGTTGCATTTGGCAGCTTTTCAGAACTGCAAAGTTCTCTGCAACCAGATATAAGAAACTTAAGTTATGTGAAAAATAGAAACACCACCTCTGAAAAAAACATTAAAATAACAAATTTTAAAAAATTCTTTGAAAAAAAACTACACCATAAAAAAAACTATAATTCGTTAAAAATTTTTAAACTCCGAAATCTATAAGAAAAAGGTTTTTTGGGCCACAGCCTAATTCTAGCATTGACTAGTGTTATTAGATCCCTGGTCGCAAATAGCTGCTCTTACCATTAGCCCTAAGGATTGTACTTGCTCAATATTAGCCGTCACCTTTTCCATAAGGGCTTCGTGTTTTATACCGGTGGCAGAAACAGTATAGCTTAACACGTATTTCCAGTTTTCGAATAAGCCTCTAATCATGAAAACATAGACTTGCTGCCCCAAAAGGCTTTTTGTATTTTGGCCATCATTTTCGTAGCCTTGGATTTCATCTAGTGGAATATTATAATGAAGACCTCGTCTGATCTTAATTTCATCAAATAAAAGCACTGCTTCTTTTCCCTTAGTACTTATTTTTTCAACTATTGTCTTTAGGTTACTAAGTAAATCAGAATTAAATCCAGGTCTCATGTTTTTTAAAATAGCTTTTTTGTATTTTGGCCATCATTTTCGTAGCCTTGGATTTCATCTAGTGCAATATTATAATGAAGACCTCGTCTGATCTTAATTTCATCAAATAAGGAATGTGCCGAAAAGAAACTGCATACTTTATTTTTCGTATAACTTCTTTCGTTTTTATCCGATTCCAATTTTTATTTCGTTATATATTAGAGAATAACATTAGAATTTAATTTCGTAAAAAAAAATTAAAGAAATGTTCAGCCTCTTATTTTTAATCGGATTTTGTGCTTAACTCCTCTCATCAGGTTCTGCACACACTCTTTGGTAACCATGCGGGTTGCACGCATCCAGTTTTTTTTCATATCTTCCATATTTTCGGAGAGACTACCATTCTTCTTTAAATTGCGCTTGACAATGGCCCAATACCGCTCAATTGGCCGAAGCTCTGGGTAATTTGGTGGGTTCTCCTCTTTTGTTACAAAATTGATATCTTTTGAGTCAAGCAACGCCAGAGTTGAACGGGCGTAGTGCGCTGAAGCTAGATCTGGCCAAAATATTCTAGACACATTGTGTTTTCGATAAAAAGGTATCAGGCGTTTTTTTAAGCACTCCGTCATATAAACATCAGCGTTTATTGTCCCTTTTGTGAAAAAAGAGCTTGTTCTTAAGCCACAGGTGCAAATGGCCTGCCATATCAGCACTTTCTCGCCAAATTTATCAACTTGAATTTTCGACACCGAGTCGTCAACAGTCCCACCTTTCGGTTTTGTATAAAATTGAGGGCCGGGTAACGTTTTTGAGTCCAATTTGACATATGTTTCGTCGTCCATAACAATGCATTCCCCTGCATCAGTGAGCAAGCGATCATAAAGCTTTCGCACTCTCGTTTTGCCGACTTCTACTTGTCGCAGACTCTTTTTCGGAACTTTTTGTTTTTTGTATGTCTTTAAGTTATGCCGTTGCTTTATTCTTTGTACCATACTCATACTAGTTCGGGCTTTTTTTGCCAATTCTCGAACGGACATCGTTCTGTCTTTGTGGATTAAGGCCAATACTTTGTTATCAACATTTTTATCACTTGCACCTTTTTTCCTTCCAGTTTTTGGCAAGTCTTTTAAAGAACATGTCTCTCCAAACTTTATTATAATGTTTTTTACACTATTAGCACTGACTTTGTAGCGCTTAGCCAATTGTCTGTACGACACACCTTTTTCAATGCAGTAATTGTGCACAATTTTTTTGCGAACTTGTTCTTCAATTCGGGGCATTGTTGAAAGTGAGGGGCGAATAGTGAAAAGAGAACATGTAAGCAATGCAGAATTCATCGAGCTTTCTAACGGTGCATCGCATGGCATGATCGAAAGCTCGCACTGCGAGAAATTGACGATTGAAAGTGTGCAGTTTCTTTTCGGCACATTCCTTAAAAGCACTGCTTCTTTTCCCTTAGTACTCATTCCTTCAACTATTGCCTTTAGGTTACTAAGTAAATCAGAATTAAATCCAGGTCTCATGTTTTTTAAAATAGCCCATCGCGCTAACGTGCGTCTCGATGACAGTTTTAAATTTAAAACATCTCGAAGGTATTCGTAAGTCCTTGACGAGTAAAAGTTAATATTCTGCGCAATTACTTTTTCTGCTTTATACATATGTATAGTTTTTCCCTCCTCAGAAACATGAGACATACTATCTATTAGGGAAATAATATTTGGTTTTGTTCTAGTTGTTCTGATCCTGAAACGCCTATTCTTGCGATAAAGAATTCTTTTTAAGGCCACAAATTGCTTCTTTTATTTTTAAAAGCCTTCCTGTCTTTTCTTTTGATCAGCCAATATCTCATAATATTTGTTCCTATAATATGCCTCTTTTTGCTCTTTTTTTAAGCAATTTCCACAAAACTAAATATCAGTCGATTCATTATTTTGTAACGGAACTTCAGGCGTTTCTAATCCGCACTGTTGCTCTACATCGATTGGTATTATATTATGCACATCGGCGAGTTTAATTCTCTTAGCCGTCACAAATTTTCCTATTGGTTCATTGTCTTACATATTTTCTGAAAATTCATACTGATCACAAAGATCTGCATTAAATGAATTTAATAAAGTATTTTCAGACAAGTTTAATGTTGGAATTGCTTTCGACTTTAATCGATTGTTTCCTAACCACTCGGCCTCAAAATGCCGATCGCAAATTTGTGAAGTTCCCTTCACCAAATTGCTATCCCAACTACAAGCCTGAACCCATTTATTGAACATTAATGAATTCTATGGAAATCTAAATAATGTCACAGGGAAATCCGGCGAACTATTTCTATACCCTCTAAGGCAGGAAGAAATAATGCATTTCACCCCGCTTTTTTTATTTGTTTTTGACTATTGGACGACATAATTAATTCCAAAAAAAAAAACTATGTAGGTGCTAAATAACTGAATAAAATAGGAAAATAAATAAAAAAATAAAATAATAAAAATAGGAAACACGAATATGAAATCTAAAAAAATAATATAAATATAAAGAAAATATTAAAATATATGTATGTATATCACCAAAAATGCAGCAACGGCGCACTACGGACGGACTCCAAGCACACAAATTCACTTCACGCACACACTCGCCGAAAAGGGGGAAAGCGGCTGCCACCCAAAAGCACAATTGTGCAGGTCCCTAGATTTACACTAGATATGCCCTTTCTTCAATCACAATCACAAAAACACTCACTCATACGTGGATAAGCATTTGAGGGTCTCTTAGTCCTATTAAAATAAGCTTTATTAAAAAAAATGTTTCACTCTTAATGTATATGCCTACTTGTAGTCCTACTAGCATATACAGCTATAAACACAAACACTCAATCACACTCGGACAAAAAAACGGTTAAAAGTTAATTGTTAAACATATAAAGAATGAATTATAATTTGGAACGACCAACCAGCGGAAAATTCGGCTCACTTGTGTCTTTCTCATCAGATTCGCCCGCGCTTTCCATCATGCACGCATACATCCCTATACATCCACACATCAAAATACATCCCCATGAGCGAGGAACTGTAAAAGCTCGCATTTGTGCTGCGAAATGCCATTTGCATTCCAGAAACATATATTTAAACAGGCCATTTAAACAGATTTCTGGTTGATTAGGAGCTCCAGGAGTAGATTTTGGTTGCGCATAAGCTCCTGCATCGTTTGTTGTATTGCTACCATTGTGTTTGTTATAGTTACCAACATTGACTCAATTCCACTAGGCAATTGGGATGGATTAGCAGGGGTATGTTGGGCAGAGATTTCTGGGATCTGATTTGATGCCTGATGCTGCATTATTCCAGCTGTGGTTGGTTAAAGTTTCGGCTTAGAGACTGAGGCGTACGACCCGTTTTTGTAACTTAACGCCTGAGCAAAAGAAACTCCTGGAGTCGTAGTTGATGGTATATATGGTAAGTTTAGTCGGACGACTGGGTTTCGAGCTGCAGTTATTTGTTGGTTTAGGCGATTTTTCAATTCTTTACAGACAGGACAACCTCTATAGTTGGCAGTATGGTTTCCCCCACAGTTGCTACATTTTTTGGCAGATGGGTCCTCCTTATTTACGGGGCAGGCCTCAGTGAGATGAACATCACCACAGGCAACGCAGACTGCCCGTAGAGTGCAATAGGTTTTCGTGTGTCCATATTCCTGGCAATTTGTGCATTGGACCGGTCCATTTCGTTTGTGTGGGTCCTCAACGGTGATCCTACGGTGCAGTAGATATTGAAGCTTGTATATTGGGTGAACTTAATTATACCCGTACTCAAAAAAGAGTTAAGGGGTATATTAGATTTGTGGTAAAAGTGGATGTGTGTAACGCAGAGAAGGAAACGTTTCCGACCCCATAAAGTATATATATTCTTGATCAGCATCAATAGCCGAGTCGATAGAGCCATGTCTGTCTGTCCGTCTGTCTGTCTGTCTGTCTGTCTGTCTGTCTGTCTGTCTGTCTGTCTCGATGAGCGCCTAGATCTCAGAGACTATAAGAGCTAGGGCAACCAAATTTGGTTTCCAGACTCATGTGATATCCCACTGTTACAAGTGTATTTCAAAATTTCGCCCCGCCCCCTTCCGCCTCCACAAAGGACGAAAATCTGTGGCAGGCACATTTTTAAAGACACGATAAAACTAAAAACGCAGTGTCGTAGAGAATGCCCATATCTACCAGACTGCCGAATCTGAATCAGATCGGATCATAATTATAGCCAGAATGAAGAAATTAATTTTCAGTTGCTTCCCCTTCCCCCTCCTGACGCATTCAAGCAACTCATTTTCCTTCTCGCTCGCACACTCTGCCGCGTTCAGTGCGCGAGCAACCCCTAGCGGAGGAGATGTAGAATCTAATTGGAACATGTACAATCTACATGTTAGATGTAGAATATACATTGTAGATGTAGATATCAGATGTAGCAAAAAAATGTTAAATGTAACATTTTTTTTTTAATTCTAAAATTCTAAAAAATCATATGCTTAAAAATGTTTATGCTGACTGAGTACGGGTATAAGTAGAGTCGCGTCCCCAGAAGCGACTCGCACGTTCCTTCTCGTTTTTACTTATATGCATACTTTCAGGTGTCAGTTCTGCTTTGAGCATTGGCTGGGGAATTTTATTTCTATTTATTATGTTCATAGCCATTTTGATTTCGATGCCCTTATCGTTAAGTCCATCTATTATCTCATTGATTGGGACTGTTGGTTCGATTCCTTTGATAACCACGGGTAATGTCTGGACGTTGATATGCAATGACTGCACCATCAAGTGGCCCATGCGACACCAAGCCGAAGCCTGTTACGCGCGGAACCCAGGCAGAAACGCAGCCCTCCTCCCGCCCAACCGACCGAGGGGCGCTGCCGCATGACGCGCGACGCGTGTTACCGAACCGATCGCGAGCATGCAGGAAAGATAGGTGTTAGACTAAAATTCGAGGAAAATTAGAGCTAAACACAACTCAAAGAGCTAAGCATGCAAAGATAGCTAAAAAATATAACTAATTACGGGAAAGGTATGTTAGTATTAGTGATTTAAGAAGAGGAAGGGAATTAGTAGTTGATATTATGTGGTAAAGGGAATTGAAGTCCGAGCAAAGTACCCTAAATGGTTCGTGCAAGGAATAATTCGATCTACAAAGCGGAAGGAAAAGAGGAATGAAGTTTCTAGTAGATCTAATAGGAATCGTAAAGTTTATGCGGCTCAACAAGTCAGGGCTATCTACATCACCCTTGATCAGGTTGTGCATAAAAATCACACCAAGCATTTTTCTACGACTAACTAAGGTTGGAAGGTTTATTAAAAGCAATCTACGAGGATAAGATGGCAGTCTCACACCTGCATCCCAGTTAAGGCCACGCAGAGCAAAAAGTTTTTCTGGACTGATTCTATACGGTCCTGGTGTACTTTGTACTGGGGGCACCATAAACAAGAGCCGTATTCTAAAATCGGACGAACAAGCAGATATAGAGAGTCTTCGTTATATAGGGGTCGTCAAATTCCTTTGACCACCTCTTTATAAACCCAAGCACACCCATGGCCTTATTTACCATGGTAGAAATGTGTTCAGAAAACTTCAACTTTGGGTCTAATTTAACACCAAGATCATCAACCAAGGTAATTCTCTCAAGAGAACCACCGCAGAGGCTATAAGGAGCCAATAGGGGGCTGGAGCGATGAAATGTCATTACTTTGCATTTCGAGGCATTTAGGTGTAACATATTTGCACAACACCATGATTGAAAGTTATTGAGATCGGATTGCAAGCGAGAGTGAAATGAAATGTCCTTATACTGGACACAAAGTTTAACATCATCCGCATACATGAGTACTCGAGAGTTTGTTAATACTGAAGGCAGATCATTAATAAAGAGTGTGAATAGTAGGGGGCCTAGATGGCTGCCCTGTGGTACTCCAGAAGTAACCTTAACAGGTGAAGAGAAGGAGTTTTTGAAGAGGACTCTTTGAGACCTAGAACAAAGGTAGCTAGAAATCCATCTCAAGAGATTAGGCGGAAACCCTAAAAGGTCAAGTTTTTGTGCTAAAAGGGAATGGTTTACAGAATCAAATGCTTTACTAAAATCAGTGTAAATGACATCCGTCTGCAAGTTACCTTGAAAGCCTTTAATGATAAAAGAGGTAAACTCTAATAAATTTGTGGTTGTTGATCGTCGCCTTATAAATCCGTGCTGGGACGGGATATAAGTGATTTGCAGAGATGTTGCAAGTGCGGAGTTAAAATTTTTTCAAACATTTTAGGAATAGCGGATAACTTAGATATACCCCTATAATTATTTGCATCAGACTTGCTACCTTTCTTATGGAGCGGAATAATAAAAGATTCCTTCCAGATGGGGGGAAGCATGAAGAGTTAATAGATAGGGTGAATAGTTTAAGCAAGGGTCCACACAGGCGTCGGAACAGTACCTGAGTACACAGCCGGAACTCCGTCGGGACCTGGTGAAAACACCGGCTTAACTAGTCGAAGATCATGAAGCAGTGAGCTTTCATTGAACAAGGGGCTGAAGATGCCATTCGACCTTGGTAAACTGTATGGATACGGCTGACCAGAGTAGCTTTCATGAGACAGGTTGTTTGGAAAAATTTGGCAAAAAGATCGGCAATTGCCTGATCATTGTTTGCTGACATATTGAGAAAAGATAACGAGGATGGATGTACGGACGCTTTGCTACTTTTAAGTTTGTAGGTGTAGTAACTCATTTTTTCATTTTCGAGGTATTTCGCAACTGATCGATAGTTTTGTTTGTCATTGACTTGTATTTCTGTTTCATTTATGTTACCCCTTTTTATGGACGTGACATAGAATGTGTTTGAGCCAATTGTCTCAGTTATTTTTTTGACCAGTTTAGCACAATTTGCCTGTCGAACATAAATAGGTGGCGGTCTTAATTTGTTGGCCTTGGGTGTTTGGGCGATTTAATCTTCATTTGGGACACTTAGTATCGCAAATCTATTGTTTGCTAGTGCCTTATGTGGCACAGTGTTCTCGGTTATTTTAGTTATTTTAGCTGCATTGTTGTTCTTCACATTTTCCTACTGCCGCATTATTTTGAGTTTTCTCTCATATGACTTTGCATTTTGATTCCCTATCATCTATCTGTAAGCCATTTACAATTTTTCCTAATCAAAATCAAAACAAACTGATTGAGCAGATGCATATTTATCTATTTTTGACGTTAAAATTATACCTTTTTGGACTATGTTTTTTTCAAATGGAATTCGTAGACTTAGTCTCGAAATGCCGATTAAAAATATCAAAATGAATTTGTACTAATGTAAAAAAATCGTCTGAAGGAGCTTGAAGTTTAAAACTACTACTGACATAGCCAA
The DNA here is from genome assembly GCF_018151105.1 of Drosophila obscura. NCBI lineage: Eukaryota > Metazoa > Arthropoda > Insecta > Diptera > Drosophilidae > Drosophila > Drosophila obscura. The sequence continues at coordinate 7,720 of NW_024542827.1, read as the reverse complement.
CATTTTTGTTGAGTATTAAACACTCAGAAGAAGATCGGACCTCATCGGACGGTTTTAAAAGCTCAGAGCATTTTTTGCAGTCGTACTTTTTCAGTACCCTATGCAATAAATACCCTGCATAATAGCGTATACATTGTCATTAAATGCGGCTTTGATACCTAAATAATAATAATAATAAAACTCATACATGGTTGGATTACACTACTCGACAAAATCGAACTTTTTTTTCCTCAAGGATCCAAACCGACTTTTTCTAATAGATATGGGGATTTAAAATTTTTTAAAGAATTATGGTTTTTTTTCTATGGCAGAACTTTTTTTTGAAGAATTTTTGAAGTCTGGTATTTTTTTTTTAGCTTTTTTCAGAGGTAGCGATAGTTTTTTTCACATAACTTTAGTATCTTACGTCTGGTTGTAAAGAACTTTGCTATTTTGAAAAGATAATTAAAACAGCTAGAAGTTAAGCCCAAACACTTTGTGATTACAGCTTACCGTCTGGGAAATATAAAGCATTGAAATGCAAAAATTATGATTTTTGTGCGGTATTTCTTACGAAATTTTGACTTTAGAAACTCAGGAAAAGTCGAAAAAAAATTATATCCTGTGTCCTCTTTTTTTTTTGTGTATAGGTGCGTTAATTTGGCGTCGTTTAAGGTATCGCTCATTAAAATCTATGGAGAGACTTTGGAGCTAAAATTCGTTAACCAAACCTAAAATATGGAAAAAATGAACAAAAAATACCTTTTTGAAGGCGGCGGGCCCAACTGCCAATTGGAACAAAGCAAACGAACAAGGGTTGTACATTTGGTACCTGATCGCGCTCCTTTGTTCCCAATTGGCAGTTGGGCTTTTTTCGACTTTTCCTGAGTTTTTAAAGTCAAAATTTCGTAAGAAATACCGCACAAAAATCATAATTTTTGCATTTCAATGCTTTATATTTCCCCAGACGGTAAGCTGTAATCACAAAGTGTTTGGGCTTAACTTCTAGCTGTTTTAATTATCTTTTCAAAATAGCAAAGTTCTTTACAACCAGACGTAAGATACTAAAGTTATGTGAAAAAAACTATCGCTACCTCTGAAAAAAGCTAAAAAAAAAATACCAGACTTCAAAAATTCTTCAAAAAAAAGTTCTGCCATAGAAAAAAAACCATAATTCTTTAAAAAATTTTAAATCCCCATATCTATTAGAAAAAGTCGGTTTGGATCCTTGAGGAAAAAAAAAGTTCGATTTTGTCGAGTAGTGTAATCCAACCATGTATGAGTTTTATTATTATTATTATTTAGGTATCAAAGCCGCATTTAATGACAATGTATACGCTATTATGCAGGGTATTTATTGCATAGGGTACTGAAAAAGTACGACTGCAAAAAATGCTCTGAGCTTTTAAAACCGTCCGATGAGGTCCGATCTTCTTCTGAGTGTTTAATACTCAACAAAAATGTTGGCTATGTCAGTAGTAGTTTTAAACTTCAAGCTCCTTCAGACGATTTTTTTACATTAGTACAAATTCATTTTGATATTTTTAATCGGCATTTCGAGACTAAGTCTCACGAATTCCATTTGAAAAAAACATAGTCCAAAAAGGTATAATTTTAACGTCAAAAATAGATAAATATGCATCTGCTCAATCAGTTTGTTTTGATTTTGATTAGGAAAAATTGTAAATGGCTTACAGATAGATGATAGGGAATCAAAATGCAAAGTCATATGAGAGAAAACTCAAAATAATGCGGCAGTAGGAAAATGTGAAGAACAACAATGCAGCTAAAATAACTAAAATAACCGAGAACACTGTGCCACATAAGGCACTAGCAAACAATAGATTTGCGATACTAAGTGTCCCAAATGAAGATTAGATCGCCCAAACACCCAAGGCCAACAAATTAAGACCGCCACCTATTTATGTTCGACAGGCAAATTGTGCTAAACTGGTCAAAAAAATAACTGAGACAATTGGCTCAAACACATTCTATGTCACGTCCATAAAAAGGGGTAACATAAATGAAACAGAAATACAAGTCAATGACAAACAAAACTATCGATCAGTTCGAAATACCTCGAAAATGAAAAAATGAGTTACTACACCTACAAACTTAAAAGTAGCAAAGCGTCCGTACATCCATCCTCGTTATCTTTTCTCAATATGTCAGCAAACAATGATCAGGCAATTGCCGATCTTTTTGCCAAATTTTTCCAAACAACCTATTCTCATGAAAGCTACTCTGGTCAGCCGTATCCATACAGTTTACCAAGGTCGAATGGCATCTTCAGCCCCTTGTTCAATGAAAGCTCACTGCTTCATGATCTTCGACTAGTTAAGCCGGTGTTTTCACCAGGTCCCGACGGAGTTCCCGGCTGTGTACTCAGGTACTGTTCCGATGCTCTGTGTGGACCCTTGCTTAAACTATTCACCCTATCTATTAACTCTTCATGCTTCCCCCCCATCTGGGAAGGAATCTTTTATTATTCCGCTCCATAAGAAAGGTAGCAAGTCTGATGCAAAATAATTATAGGGGTATATCTAAATTATCCGCTATTCCTAAAATGTTTGAAAAAATTTTAACTCCGCACTTGCAACATCTCTGCAAATCACTTATATCTCTGTCCCAGCATGGATTTATAAGGCGACGATCAACAACCACAAATTTATTAGAGTTTACCTCTTTTATCATTAAAGGCTTTCAAGGTAACTTGAAGACGGATGTCATTTACACTGATTTTAGTAAAGCATTTGATTCTGTAAACCATTCCCTTTTAGCACAAAAACTTGACCTTTTAGGGTTTCCGCCTAATCTCTGAGATGGATTTCTAGCTACCTTTGTTCTAGGTCTCAAAGAGTCCTCTTCAAAACCTTCTCTTCACCTGTTAAGGTTACTTCTGGAGTACCACAGGGCAGCCATCTAGGCCCCCTACTATTCACACTCTTTATTAATGATCTGCCTTCAGTATTAACAAACTCTCGAGTACTCATGTATGCGGATGATGTTAAACTTTGTGTCCAGTATAAGGACATTTCATTTCACTCTCGCTTGCAATCCGATCTCAATAACTTTCAATCATGGTGTTGTGCAAATATGTTACACCTAAATGCCTCGAAATGCAAAGTAATGACATTTCATCGCTCCAGCCCCCTATTGGCTCCTTATAGCCTCTGCGGTGGTTCTCTTGAGAGAATTACCTTGGTTGATGATCTTGGTGTTAAATTAGACCCAAAGTTGAAGTTTTCTGAACACATTTCTACCATGGTAAATAAGGCCATGGGTGTGCTTGGGTTTATAAAGAGGTGGTCAAAGGAATTTGACGACCCCCTATATAACGAAGACTTTCTCTTTGCTTGTTCGTCCGATTTTAGAATACGGCTCTTGTTTATGGTGCCCCCAGTACAAAGTACACCAGGACCGTATAGAATCAGTCCAGAAAAACTTTTTGCTCTGCGTGGCCTTAACTGGGATGCAGGTGTGAGACTGCCACCTTATCCTCGTATTATTGCTTTTAATAAACCTTCCAACCTTAGTTAGTCGTAGAAAAGCTCGGTGTGATTTTTATGCACAACCTGATCAAGGGTGATGTAGATAGCCCTGACTTGTTGAGCCGCATAAACTTTACGATTCCTATTAGACCTACTAGAAACTTCATTCCTCTTTTCCTTCCGCTTTGTAGATCGAATTATTCCTTGCACGAACCATTTAGGGTACTTTGCTCGGACTTCAATTCCCTTTACCACATAATATCAACTACTAATTCCCTTCCCCTCTTAAATCACTAATACTAACATACCTTTCCCGTAATTAGTTATATTTTTTAGCTATCTTTGCATGCTTAGCTCTTTGAGTTGTGTTTAGCTCTAATTTTCCTAATTTTAGCTAACACCTATCTTTCCTGCATGCTCGCGATCGGTTCGGTACACGCGTCGCGCGTCATCGGCAGCGCCCTCGGTCGGTTGGGCGGGAGGAGGGCTGCGTTTCCGCCTGGGTTCCGCGCGTAACAGGCTTCGGCTTGGCGTCGATGGGCCACTTGATGGTGCAGTCATTGCATATCAACGTCCAGACATTACCCGTGGTTATCAAAGGAATCGAACCAACAGTCCCAATCAATGAGATAATAGATGGACTTAACGATAAGGGCATCGAAATCAAAATGGCTATGAACATAATAAATAGAAATAAAATTCCCAGCCAATGCTCAAGCAGAACTGACACCTGAAAGTATGCATATAAGTAAAAATTAAGTTCACCCAATATACAAGCTTCAATATCTACTGCACCGTAGGATCACCGTTGAGGACCCACACAAACGAAATGGACCGGTCCAATGCACAAATTGCCAGGAATATGGACACACGAAAACCTATTGCACTCTACGGGCAGTCTGCGTTGCCTGTGGTGATGTTCATCTCACTGAGGCCTGCCCCGTAAATAAGGAGGACCCATCTGCCAAAAAATGTAGCAACTGTGGGGGAAACCATACTGCCAACTATAGAGGTTGTCCTGTCTGTAAAGAATTGAAAAATCGCCTAAACCAACAAATAACTGCAGCTCGAAACCCAGTCGTCCGACTAAACTTACCATATATACCATCAACTACGACTCCAGGAGTTTCTTTTGCTCAGGCGTTAAGTTACAAAAACGGGTCGTACGCCTCAGCCTCTAAGCCGAAACTTTAACCAACCACAGCTGGAATAATGCAGCATCAGGCATCAAATCAGATCCCAGAAATCTCTGCCCAATATCCCCTGCTAATCCATCCCAATTGCCTAGTGGAATTGAGTCAATGTTGGTAACTATAACAAACACAATGGTAGCAATACAACAAACGATGCAGGAGCTTATGCGCAACCAAAATCTACTCCTGGAGCTCCTAATCAACCAGAAATCTGTTTAAATGGCCTGTTTAAATATATGTTTCTGGAATGCAAATGGCATTTCGCAGCACAAATGCGAGCTTTTACAGTTCCTCGCTCATGGGGATGTATTTTGATGTGTGGATGTATAGGGATGTATGCGTGCATGATGGAAAGCGCGAGCGAATCTGATGAGAAAGACACAAGTGAGCCGAATTTTCCGCTGGTTGGTCGTTCCAATTATAATTCATTCTTTATATGTTTAACAATTAACTTTTAACCGTTTTTTTGTCCGAGTGTGATGATGAGTGTTTGTGTTTATAGCTGTATATGCTAAGTAGGACTACAAGTAGGCATATACATTAAGAGTGAAACATTTTTTTAATAAAGCTTATTTTAATAGGACTAAAGAGACCCTCAAATGCTTATCCACGTATGAGTGAGTGTTTTTGTGATTGTGATTGAAGAAAGGGCATATCTAGTGTAAATCTAGGGACCTGCACAATTGTGCTTTTGGGTGGCAGCCGCTTTCCCCCTTTTTGAGATGTGCGTGAAGTGAATTTGTGTGCTTGGAGTCCGTCCGTAGTGCGCCGTTGCTGCATTTTTGGTGATATACATACATATATTTTAATATTTTCTTTATATTTATATTATTTTTTTATATTTCATATTCGTGTTTCCTATTTTTATTATTTTATTTTTTTATTTATTTTCCTATTTTATTCAGTTATTTAGCACCTACATAGTTTTTTTTTTTGGAATTAATTCATGTTGTCCAATAGTCAAAAACAAATAAAAAAAGCGGGGTGAAATGCATTATTTCTTTCCTCCTAGAGGGTATAGAAATAGTTCGCCGGATTTCCCTGTGACATTATTTAGATTTCCATAGAATTCATTAAATGTTCAATAAATGGGTTCAGGCTTGTAGTTGGGATACAATTTGGTGAAGGGAACTTCACAAATTCGCGATCGGCATTTTGAGGCCGAGTGGTTAGGAAACAATCGATTAAAGTCGAAAGCAATTCCAACATTAAACTTGTCTGAAAATACTTTATTAAATTCATTTAATGCAGATCTTTGTGATCAGTATGAATTTTCAGAAAATATGTAAGACAATGAACCAAGAAAAATTTGTGACGGCTAAGAGAATTAAACTCGCCGATGTGCATAAATAATACCAATCAATGTAGAGCAACAGTGCGGATTAGAAACGCCTGAAGTTCCGTTACAAAATAATGAATCGACTGATATTTAGTTTTGTGAAATTGCTTAAAAAAAGAGCAAAAAGAGGCATATTATAGGAACAAATATTATGAGATATTGGCTGATCAAAAGAAAAGACAGGAAGGCTTTTAAAAATAAAAGAAGCAATTTGTGGCCTTAAAAAGAATTCTTTATCGCAAGATAGGCGTTTCAGGATCAGAACAACTAGAACAAAACCAAATATTATTTCCCTAATAGATAGTATGTCTCATGTTTCTGAGGAGGGAAAAACTATACATATGTATAAAGCAGAAAAAGTAATTGCGCAGAATATTAACTTTTACTCGTCAAGGACTTACGAATACCTTTGAGATGTTTTAAATTTAAAACTGTCATCGAGACGTATGTTAGCGCGATGGGCTATTTTAAAAAACATGAGACCTGGATTTAATTCTGATTACTTGATAATCCTAAAGCAATAGTTGAAGGAATGAGTATTAAAGAAAAGAAGCAGTGCTTTTAAGGAATGTGCCGAAAAGAAACTGCACACTTTCAATCGTCAATTTCTCGCAGTGCGAGCTTTCGATCATGCCATGCGATGCACCGTTAGAAAGCTCGATGAATTCTGCATTGCTTTACATGTTCTCTTTTCACTATTCGCCCTCACTTTCAACAATGCCCCAAATTGAAGAACAAGTTCGCAAAAAAATTGTGCACAATTACTGCATTGAAAAAGGTGTGTCGTACAGACAATTGGCTAAGCGCTCAAAGTCAGTGCTAATAGTGTAAAAAACATTATAATAAAGTTTGGAGAGACATGTTCTTTAAAAGACTTGCCAAAAACTGGAAGGAAAAAAGGTGCAAGTGATAAAAATGTTGATAACAAAGTATTGGCCTTAACCCAGACAGAAACGATGTCCGTTCGAGAATTGGCAAAAAAAGCCCGAACTAGTATGAGTATGGTACAAAGAACAAAGCAACGGCATAACTTAAAGACATACAAAAAACAAAAAGTTCCGAAAAAGAGTCTGCGACAAGTAGAAATCGGCAAAACGAGATGCGAAAGCTTTATGATCGCTTGCTCACTGATGCAGGGGAATGCATTGTTATGGACGAGGAAACATATGTCAAATTGGATTAAAAACGTTACCCGGCCCTAATTTATACAAAACCGAAAGGTGGGACTGTTGACGACTCGGTGTCGAAAATTCAAGTTGATAAATTTGGCGAGAAAGTGCTGATATGGCAGGCCATTTGCACCTGTGGCTTAAGAACAAGCTCTTTTTTCACAAAAGGGACAATAAACGCTGATGTTTATATGACGGAGTGCTTAAAAAAACGCCTGATACCTTTTTATCGAAAACACAATGTGTCTAGAATATTTTGGCCAGATCTAGCTTCAGCGCACTACGCCCGTTCAACTCTGGCGTTGCTTGACTCAAAAGATATCAATTTTGTAACAAAAGAGGAGAACCCACCAAATTACCCAGAGCTTCGGCCAATCGGCAATCGCCAAGCGCAATTTAAAAAAGAAGGAAGTCTCTCCAAAATATGGAAGATGAAAAAAAAACTGGATGCATGCACCCGCATGGTTACCAAAGAGTGTGTGCAGAACCTGATAGAGGAGTTAAGTGATAAAATCGATTAAAAATAAGAGGCTGAACATTTCTTTAATT